>NC_083623.1:27035388-27220388 GCF_963584025.1 Labrus mixtus
TTTCTTAATATGTGTGTTGAGGAATTCAACACTGTAAAACTACAGAGAGGGAAAAACAGAATCAACAAATAAAGACACCACAACAGAAAATGCTGAGTCATATCTCCAGCCACTAGCTTACAGCTCTGCCAGCTATTTATTGAATCTTTTTTCATTTTCACAAACACAAGTAATTGCACTCTTCCTCTGCAACTATCATCAAATACATTTATAATGGAACACCCAATAAAGATGTATTGAAATCTATAGACATTATGCTGTAAGTGAAGAAGATATATGTAATGTTTTCATGCTGCACGTCAACACAGCTAGTGCAGACGAGGGCAGAGGATAAGAACTTCTGGGTCTACATGTCGTCCACGTCTGATCTGTAGGTTCTCCTACAACCTGCTGAAGAAGACTCTTGCTGTGTCCAAACCGCAGACTTTTCATACTAGATGTGACGTCACATTGAGTATGTAGTTTGATCCAATATCACAGTACGCATTAATACCTGGATGAGAATCAGAACCAGCTTTATTGGCCATGTGAGCTCACACACGAGGAACTGAGCTCTCTCTGTACAAAAAGTAAAACATTAAATATAAAAAATCAACACAAAATAAACAAAGACTGACATGTACCAGACAAAATGAGACAATAGTGCAGTAGAGGGATAAACATGATAATAAATAATGTAATTTTGTAACAGATGGTTAATTTACATGAGGTAGAGCTTTTACAGTGTTTACATTAAAGGTGAACAAAGACTGATATCAGATGAGGAACACACTAGGGCTGTCATTTTATATTTGAAGTTTGAACCTTTAATCGAACCTGGGGGGAAAAGTTCACATGAAAACATAAAGTCTATGAGCGCATGAGGCCCTCTGAAGAAGTACAAGAGTGTAAGTCTGCAGTTTGATCCAGCAGAGGGCGCTCTCAGTGTAACTTGACCATGCATGCACTCTTGACCTCAGTACATGAAGACTGTAATGTTGGGACAAAAGCAACAGGGGGCGAGATTCAGGAGATGCAGACTAACACGAGGGAGACTCCACGGACCTCTGAGCATTCTAAACGCTCTGAACGCTCTGAAGGCTCTAAACGCTCTGAACGCTCTGAAGGCTCTGAAGGCTCTGAACGCTCTGAAGGCTCTGAACGCTCTGAAGGCTCTGAACGCTCTGAACGTTCTGAACGCTCTGAACGTTCTGAACGTTCTGAACGCTCTGAAGGCTCTGAACGCTCTGAAGGCTCTGAACGCTCTGAACGCTCTGAACGCTCTGAAGGCTCTGAAGGCTCTGAAGGCTCTGAACGCTCTGAAGGCTCTGAATGTTCTGAAGGCTCTGAACGCTCTGAAGGCTCTGAATGTTCTGAACGCTCTGAAGGCTCTGAAGGCTCTGAACGTTCTGAAGGCTCTGAAGGCTCTGAACGTTCTGAAGGCTCTGAACGCTCTGAAGGCTCTGAACGTTCTGAACGTTCTGAACGCTCTGAATGCTCTGAAGGCTCTGAGCATTCTGAACGCTCTGAAGGCTCTGAGCATTCTGAACGCTCTGAAGGCTCTGAAGGCTCTGAACGCTCTGAATGCTCTGAAGGCTCTGAGCATTCTGAACGCTCTGAACGCTCTGAACGCTCTGAGCGCTCTGAAGGCTCTGAAGGCTCTGAACGTTCTGAACGCTCTGAACGTTCTGAAGGCTCTGAACGCTCTGAACGCTCTGAACGTTCTGAACGCTCTGAACGCTCTGAAGGCTCTGAACGCTCTGAACGCTCTGAACGCTCTGAAGGCTCTGAACGCTCTGAACGCTCTGAACGCTCTGAAGGCTCTGAACGCTCTGAAGGCTCTGAATGTTCTGAAGGCTCTGAACGCTCTGAAGGCTCTGAATGTTCTGAACGCTCTGAAGGCTCTGAAGGCTCTGAAGGCTCTGAAGGCTCTGAACGCTCTGAAGGCTCTGAAGGCTCTGAACGTTCTGAAGGCTCTGAACGCTCTGAAGGCTCTGAACGTTCTGAACGTTCTGAACGCTCTGAATGCTCTGAAGGCTCTGAGCATTCTGAACGCTCTGAAGGCTCTGAGCATTCTGAACGCTCTGAAGGCTCTGAAGGCTCTGAACGCTCTGAATGCTCTGAAGGCTCTGAGCATTCTGAACGCTCTGAACGCTCTGAACACTCTGAAGGCTCTGAACGTTCTGAACGCTCTGATCTCGTTCTCATCAGAAGGTAACATTGTGAATAAATAGAGAGCTGCACTCCATCAAGACATTGATTGAATGTGTTTGAACTTTACGTGTAATTTTCTACATTTGTTCAAAGGAGATTTTTTTGTAAGTGAAGGAACCAGAGCATACTGTTCATACTAAACTTATCCACAATGCATTGCGGCTCTCAGACTGATCCGATTGCAGTGATCGCCTGTCAGCTAACTAGCATCTTAAAATAAAAGTTCTGTGCTGAAATACATTGAACATGTTTGTATTAAAATGTCTGCGTGGCTGTTTTAGTAATGAACGTTTGCATATTGTTGTTGAATTATATTTACAGACCCGCGGTCGCGCTAGCTTGATGCTAGCTCATCGAACGGCGCTCGGACCGGAAGTACTTCGCGTGACCTGTATTTTTGTATGTAGCTAACAGCAGACTGACGCTCAGGTGATGTATGTATATTTAGATTTTGTACTTGGCAGTTTGTAGTTTGTAGTTTCAGACGTGAAGCTCAACATGTTGTCCACAGCTCAAACACTCTTCTTTATCTACCAGATAAACAGATTTATAGAACATAATGTGTCCACAGTCTTCTTGTTTCTGCAGGTATTCCAACAGGTTGGATGTGTTGTCATTTCTTGCATGTCATCTGTAACCGTTGATTAAAAAAAACTCAAAGACAGTTTGATGTCTCCAGCAGACCCCCGTCTTAACGAGGTCATCAAAGTGAAATAACGACCGAGAGATGGACAGCAGTAAAGAAAGATGGGCTAACGGCAGGCCGCCTGCTGAGCTTCTGGAAATACCGGTGGGGCTGAAAAGGTTGATAATTCAATCTTGAGACGGGCAGCGCTCAGCGGGGGTCTGATGAATGGTGGGTACAGATGTGCTGTGGACCGAGACACGGCAGACGCTGCAGCATGGTTTATCAATGAGGTTCTGCTCTTTGTCTGGAACATCGGATAGTCCTTCTTATAATTTCAAAGATCTATGATGGTAAATATGGATTTATATTAGACAATAAACATATATAGTATAACAATACTTGTTGGAAGTTTCAGCACAATATCAAATGTTTCACTGGTTTCACTGGTTTCACTGGAGATGTGTGTGAAATGAGACGATGGTATCTTTCTGCTGCTTCTCTTTTGTTTCTTCAGGAAAGAGAGGATCTCAACGTCTTCTCCTTTTAGGTTTCAAAAGACATCTCAATAATCAAACTCATTCTCAGATTTTGTATCTTTTTTTATCTAAGGTGGAGAAATCAGAGCACCTTCATTTATTGTATTTGTTAAACTGGATTCATTGAATTTGCATTTGGAGCTCAGACGGAGCAAAAATAAAAGAGGCACTGCAAGAACTCACTGATCCTCTCATCGACACAGTGGTGACACGTAAACATGCTATTTAAATGCAGTAAAATATGAAAGTCATTTTAAAAAACCTTCTTATATTTTTTATTTCCACTTATTTCCATGTGACCACTATTAACAATATATTATGAAAATGTACGTTTCTTATTTGCTTTCAAGAGCTGAGAAGTCGGGACAGTGCGACGTTCTGACACTGATACTTTTTCTACATTAGAAGAACTTATCAAAGATATTGATATAATCATGAACATGAAGAGTTTCTATATGAAAACACATCGTTCTCATTTTTTAATGTTTGTCCTGGAAAAAAATGTAAAACATTTTATTTGATTTCATTTATTTTTACCAGAGTTCCTTTTGATTTAACAACAACATGATTTTTCAGAACTCATAGAGAACAACAGAAATAACCTGCTCCACACGGAGACAGAAGAGAAACAGAGAGGAGGATGAGTGTGTGTGTGTGTGTGTGTGTGTGTTTAAGTGGGTTTTTATTGGAAGCGTTTTCTATTTTCTGACTCGTGACATAAGGATAATAAATGAAAGGATTTGTGTGTTTTTATATAAAAACAGAACCTTATATATATATATATATTATTTATAATATATTGGCTTCACGGTGGTGCAGTGGTTTTCCCCGTTTGGGGTTGTGGGTCTGGAGCCGATCCCAACTGTCATTGGGTGAGAGGCGGAGTTTCACCCGGACTGTTCAACAGCCAATCACAGGACTGACATATAGAGCCAGACAACCAGACACACTCACATTCACACATACGGGCAATTTAGAGTCAGCAGTTAACCTAACGAGCATGTCTTTGGACTGTGGGAGTAGAACCCACACTTGCACGGGGAGAACATCCAAACTCCACACAGAGAGGCTCCTGTCAGACGGGGATTCAAACCAGGAACCTCCTCACTACCTCTACACCACCCTGCAGCCCTTAACACAAAAAATATATATTTTTTCGTTATCCCGGATTAAATGAATTATTTCTATATATGACTTGTATTTGACCAAACACTGATGTCTAAGTCATTTTCAGACGTATCCTCTTTAATGACAGTCCCTGTCTGTACTGCTGAATCTGTATCACTGATACATTTTAAGAGTTGTAATCTGTGTAGATGTTAAATTAGAAATAAATAGGAGTCAACAGGACTCAGACTTTTCTTCAGTTTCATTACTTCATTGTTGTTTTCATGATTTTATAAATTGTTTGTTTTTAAATGAATTTGAATTGAATACCTGAAAGACATGTTTCCTCTCCTGCTGTGGTTTAAAATGTTTATCAATGTTTTCAACGTACAGCAAACTCAGCTGTACTTTACTTTACCTTCTGGCTGAGCCTATAGACACATTCAAAGTGAAAAGGCTGCATGATAAAGAGAGGAGCAGCTTTATAAAAAGCTTACATCATCCTGCAGCAGATGAAACTAAATGAAATGTATGGATTCTACCTCGAGTGAAAGAGGATGAGACTAAACATCTATATCCTTTTTTCATCCAGCTGTTTGAAGCAGGACGAATCAAAACACTCACCTTTTCCACCTGGACAGATTTTCTCGAAATAAATCTGCAGGTTGTGATTCAGGCTCAGACGGACTCCACTGTTTCACTTTGATCCAGACTTACATCGTGTTGGATTTGATCTAACTTTAGTGAGAAAGGTGATCCAGACATGGCTCAAACAAATGAATACTTTCAAGTTAAACAGTCAGCTTTTAAGAGCCAGCTGAAACTAATGTAAGAGCTTCTACATCACTGTGATGGCCTTGAGGCCGGCATCACTCACCAGTTTGAAAATGAATCTAAAAGAGCCGAGAACATGACTTTTTATCTGTGTAGGTGTGACCTGTGGTGTAACAGAGCTTTGAGTAGTCTGATGACTAGAAAAGAAATAAACAAGCTCAAGTCCATTTACCAAGTCCATCCATTTATTAGTAGTCCATCTCCTTTTTTATTTTTGTATTCTGTGACCAGCCTATAGGAGAAACCAGCCATAGAATAAAAGAGACCCTCTCCTTCCTCATGCCCAGTGATCAAACCAATGTTCAGTCCACAATCATTCATTTATTAACTATATTTATAATAAAGGCCGACTAAAAGGTCGGTAGGAACATTGGGATTTAACCAACTCTCAGATATACACAAAAACTCCAGATTAGAATCAATAAGTACATTTCATATATGGTCTATTTTTGGTAGTATGCTTCTGATATGTATATGTCCTCCCAGGATTCCTTTGGGTTTAGTTTCAGAGTTCCAGATGATTTTGGCATGATTCACAGTTTGAAAGAGAGTCTTAACTGCCTCTGTTTCAGTTTTGCGTGATTAGTTAAGTGTATTTTGGCCCTCACAGGACTCCATGTTTGTTGACATTCGTCAGCTGTCATCGGGGGTTCACCATGAGGATGACAGATATCAGGCGTACTGTATGGATAAATACGAGGCACCGAACTCACCCCAATGTCAGTGCCAGTGGTCCTGGTCTGGTTATACATTACTGCCTCCGAAGCAGCAACAAGTGCTGCATCATGACTCCGCTCCAAGCTCCTGTCCGAGCCCGAGAGATGTAACTGTAGCCCTGCAGGCTCTCCCAGAGCACCTGTTGGTTCCCGACAACCCAGCGCGCCGTTTCCAGCATCGATGACTGGACTAGTCAGGGTGAGTTGCGGGGGGGTTGTGGATGTAATAACCGGTTGGAGAGGTTTAGACACTTTGGGTGATTCTGACTGCATCAGGCTGATATCTTGCAACGTCGGATTGGCTGCTAGGCGGAAAAGGGGCCCGGGATTTAGATGGATATCTCCCGATAGTAGTAGCAGCAGTAGTAGTATTTTGGCTGAAGACGGGCTGTTCTTCCGCCTGATTGTAGTTGTGAGTACTGGCTTGAGCACCTGAGCACGGCCATCCTTAAGAAACCGCGTGAAGACTGCAACATAACCAAATCCAAAGAGATTCAGTTGTGATTTTACATATAAAATGCCCAGTGGATCGGTAACATAGTGAGGATGGTGCACTTTTGTGGCCTGAGTCTCAGGTGCATTGCAGGTGACTAAAACAGGCAGCAGTAGAAGAAAGCCACAGGTGAGAAGGTGGAGGCTGGTGTTGTTTTGTCCATGTTTGCCTTTGCTTTTCATGCACAGTTTCAAGATAACATGCAGAAACTTTAAAGGCCAGAAAAATATCTTCCAGAGTAGGCCTAGATAAAAGAGATTAAAAACAGCGATGTTAAAAGATTTCTGCACATGACTGGAGCCTGCCAAACCACTCAGAGCAGGTGCTGCCATCTTGGATTGAAATGTGATTGGAGGCTGTAGTCCTCCAAGCGAGTGGCCCGGGTTCAAATCCAACCTGTGACTCCTTTCCCACGTCATACCCCACTCTCTCTCCCTCTCTCTGATTTCCGACTCTACCCACTGTCTCTCTAATAAAGGCACAAAACGCCCCAAAATGAGGCCATGATGTGAAGTTGTGCATGCAGCCTCCAGAGCTTGGATGTGAAGAAATGGGCTAAATAGCGTGTACTGTAAAGTCCCGGGTGCTCCCTAAGCCCAGTTCATTTACTTTTTAGAGAAGTGGTTGTGAAGGAGATTAAGATATCAAACACATGTACAAAGAAAGAGAGTTGTTATTTTCTGCTGGTGCGTGAAAGCGTGGTGCAAAGATCCTTTTCCACAGTGACATCATTTGAAATAAGAATATCTCCATCTTGCCGTCTCCTCCCAGTTGGATTCCCAGTCACTAAACCTGAAGCACCTCGACTGACTTATGTTAAAATAAAGAGCAGCAGCTCTTCTCTGGAGGTTTGAGCACTTCACCCTCTGTGAGGCAGAAAGCTCATTTCAGCTGCCCGTGTCACTGATCTATCTTCTTATGTCCGCGGCCGGAAAGATTGGAACATGGACTATAGTTTAATCACAGTACAGTGCACAACAGATAGAAGCCTGCTACATAATAGAAGAAATCTCTAAGGGCTAATCCGACTGCTGACGCTTCACCTTCTCCTCAGAAGAGTCAATACTTCATCATGGTCGTGTCGCTCTGAAGACAAAAAGGAGAGGCTTTGACACTGAATAAAGATATTTATTCTTTTATCTTTAGAAGAATCTCAGCTCATGCAAGGATACAGCTCTTGTAAACAAAATTGTTATAAATGTGCACAGATTTATTTTCTTGGTGCCAAACTCTGGAATGTACAAAATATGGAAGTAAAGCCATGTTACAGGTATTACATGAAAGAGCTGTCACCCAAATCCCCCCCCGGACACCCCCCCTCTCTCTCCCACATTGTGATGACATCACTGCCCAGCTGTTTCTGAGCTGCTGTGCTAAGAAAGGAAGTTACGCTCAGGTATCAAAATATTGCATGATCGTGCGGTGAGCTGTTTAAGTTCAGACAGTCTGAACCTGATGATCCTCATCAACACTCATCACAGTCACACACACACACACACACATCGAACACGAGCAACGAAGCCTGAGGACGATTTCAAATCAAAGACACACTTCTTGAGACTTAAGACATCTGTGAGATATGTAGAGAGATTTTCTAAATAAAACAGACATGTACTCTTTTTGTTACACACAGTAGGAGATGTTTATCATTTACAGATTGGACATTTAGGCTGTGAATATTTTGACTGAAGCATTCCTAACATGTAGCCGTTCAGAGGCTGGAGAGGGTTAGCGTTAGGCTTTACTGGTTTCAGTTTCTCTAAAGTATGTGAGCATGAGATAAGAAGAAAGCACACGGTACACTGGGAGCTCGGGGCTACAGTTTAGAAGCGGCTGAGGGGAAACCCCCCCCCCCCCCCCGACAGGAAGAAGAATCAATCTGCCCGAGGATTAGAAAAGATCATTAACTGGAGGGCACGATTTGTTCTCCAAACGCTGAGATGCTTTTCAGAAACAACAACAATGTAAAGTATCCAGGCGACCCCATTTCCTTCTTTTGTTACTCAGGATCCTTTAAAGCCCCCTAGGTGTTCTAACATCTGAGCATTAGGACCCTCCAGGCGGTGGGTCTCCACGGCTTAAGATCAGCTAGCAGCTCTGTGAGGGTTACGTCAAGCTAAAAGCTAATATGCTCCAAAGATATGTTTCGCACCATTTTTCCTAATTGCATGGGGCACTTATATATTCAACAAGAATAAAATGTCTGACTGAGCGTGTGTGTGTGTGTGAGTGTGTGTGTGGGGGGGGGGGGGGGGGGGGGTCATACAGAAACATGACGTGTTAGCAGATCTTTTTTTTTAAATATCACAAGTATCTTGTGATTAACGTCTTCAGCCTCAGAATTCAAGCATTGTGAAGCAACATTTAAGATGCTGATGCATTTCTTGAGTCGTTTATTTTTGGTCACCCACATAGTTGAACATTTCCAACTTCCATGAAGTCCAGGTGAGGCTGAAGGGGAATGTGAGTAGTGATGCAGGTATGAGGTGACGTACAGTAGAGTGTGAAGGAGCGAGCTCACACCAGCTGGAAGTCTAAAGTGATGCTCCCCTCGTGTACTCGAGTAAACAAGAAGCTTGAGATGAACCCGCTAAGTGTTGGGAAGAATTTCATTGGGTAATGAAATCATTAAGTTGTTTGTTTACATTTTAAAAAACATGGAGCACATATGTTCTCTTCTGTGGACAATGAAAGTATTTCATGACGATTTCATTAAACACACTTCAGTATTGTCAGTGTGCTGAAGCACGCCATCCACTGGCAGATACAACACACTCACAGGCCGCACTGATTCACACCAGGAGTGTCTGACTTCTTGAACTTTGAGCATAATTTGAAGTATTATATATTCACATCAACATCGAACACATGGGGTTTTTCATTCATTGCTTCTGAAACAATTAGAATAGAGAGAATGGGCGTTCATTTCTCTCCTCGTGTGAACTACATCACATCACAGAGCAGGAGCACACGGCCCCCTGCACATCATAGAAGACATTTTGAATAAAAGCAGAAAGAAGAGGAGGAGAGGTAGAATGGGCTCAGATTGGTATAAAGAGGTTTTTTTTCTGCCAGATTGAAACAAGAGAAGAGAAGCAGGTTGCAGAGATGATCATAGGAAGGCTTCTGTTTGTACAAACATGCCCATGTGTTGGTCAGCAACCTCCATCAAGAAACAATGCAATCTCTCTCTTTTTTTTGCATGCGGACTCCACCTGCATCACCTGAAGAGTAAAAATCATCAGCTTCATTTCTGAGAACATTCCCAGATAGTAAAACACTTTGACAAAAATAGAATATAGCGGCCTCCTCCGAGAGGCCCTCTGTTTAGTATTTGACTAGGCATGTCAGTAGACTTAAAAATATAGATATACAATATCATGCTGCGACATTTCCAGACACCGTCATGGTATGTGTAATCTCCCATTACAAACACCTTACATCATTAGGATTATAACAGGCACAGTAGTGTTACCCTGGATAGGAATGCAAGAAACCATAAAAAAGACAAAGACACCGCTGAGGAGCACGGACAGAATCAAAAGAATTTCAGAAGATGTTAAATGAAATTAAACGTTTTAAAAAATAACTCAAAGATTTGTGCATCATATAAACGAGGAAAGAGTTAAGTGAGGAAAGTGAATGTCCCCTGCTTTATACAAAGTCAGTAGTACAGAGAGCGAGTTTCCCCCCCTCCAGCGTTCAATGAACGCCCGAGTGAAGGGGAGAGAGCTGGGGCACAGTCCAGCACAAGAGTTTGAAGTAAGGCCTCAAGTTTGTTGGCAAAATCAACTAAAAGAGAAAACATATACATCTGTGACTAAATTACATCGAGCTTGAAAAAAAAAATTATATGTGCAAAATGTAAATTTTACAAATATCAGGAGAGTTTGAAGATCAGTGAACAGGATTGTGCATTAAGGTGGTTCATCCCATTCCCCCACCCCTCTCTCTCCATCCATTAACGTCTCCGTCTGCAGCACCGCCCTCCTGCTCTCTGGCTGATTGACAGGCCAGCAGCTGGCCTCCAGGCTCGCTGTTGATTGGTGTGCGGGGCCTCACGTCGAGTGGACGGTCCGCTTTAGTTTTTCTATCTCCATCTGAAAAGACACAGAAAGCTTTTATTCAAACACAGCAGGGAGTTTCAATATTTAAACCAATCATAACACAAGTGATCAGAGCAGGTGTACACTGTACAGTACACTGTATATCATATTTATAAAGACCCAACATGAACCCTCTATGAGCCCAGCATTTAGCAAAGTTAAAGTCATATTTGAGTTTGTAGCACTTTTAATGTATTTTGGGATGTCAGTCGGTATTTCAACAGACAACTTAT
This sequence comes from Labrus mixtus, assembly GCF_963584025.1. NCBI lineage: Eukaryota > Metazoa > Chordata > Actinopteri > Labriformes > Labridae > Labrus > Labrus mixtus. Next base: position 27,046,235 of record NC_083623.1, read on the forward strand.
TTAAAAGTTTGTTATATATGTATGTATTTTTTTAAACCCTCCACAAAGAGATCTCCTTTTTCTTTAAACTGGCTATATTAGCGTCACTGGAAGCTCCTTTTCAGACTCAGAAATACAAAGATTTCACATCTCAGGGGAAAATGAGGGCGGGATGCACGACCATTCAAAAATACTACCAGGTTTCTAATGATACAAAGATTAATGCAAATGGGTGAAGTATCCCTTTAAGTAATTCTACTATCAATAAGACTTACCAACAGGAAGCAGGACATGTGACATCCAAAGAGGTCAGACCCCCACGTAGTGTGTACAACCAGTATCAGGTAACACCACCCGATCACAATAACCACTCTCTCACTATGCAGTTTCTAAATTACTAATTGACTCATTAGAGGGTGATATTTCCATATATTTGTCATTTTCTTTCATCCGTTAACCTGCTCTGTATTTTATTTTCTTTCTCTACCCCTCCAAGGTGAAGGCATCCTGTGTTCTTTCGTGAATAATTTTGGTCATGTTACTTGAAATCTTTGGAAGAGCTAAATTGTTAAATACCCTCCGAGCCTCATACCAACCTCTTGCTGATAAAAAAGAAATGCTCAAATGTTTGAAAGTTTGAGAGAGGAGTCTTGCAGTTATGTGAAATTGTGAATGTGAAGACAGTGCTTTTCCTAAATAAAACAAAAATAGAAGCCCCATATTTAAAGGTTTAATGTGCAACATTTTAAAGAGAATGAGAAAAAAAGAAGTGAAAGGAAGTTCAAGCCACACTGGAGAGAGCTTGACTACAGTGCAGCTTCAAATGTAGTGGAGTATACAAAAGAAACGGTAGCTTTGTTACGCTCTTCTGATGCTTACGTTAATCTGATCGGTTCATTTGCTTCATTTGGAGAGTCATTTCTTGACTCTTATTGTCTAAATCAAAAGGTATGTTCCCTGGTCAGTAACCTTGAAAAAGCACCCGGCTCTACTGGGTCAACAGGTCATAAGATGAAAGAAGTGGTGGTGGGTTAATGTTTACAGTGAAGTTAAGCTTCCCCACACTGAAGCTACCTCCAAGAGAAATGAAGCAAGCTAAGCTAACAAGCGCTCACTATTTTAAGCTTTTTTTACACTTAAAACATTAATTAATAAATTATTATTATCATTTAAAAGGAAGGCCAGTTTAGCAGCTTGACTCTTACTAAGGAGCCATGCTGTTGTAGTGTCTGTTCAGGTTGTGAGTTGGCAGTCTTGTTGTCTCTGAACAATCAAAGAATGAATGTATGTGTGAACATGCTGGATGGTCTCTCTGCTCTTTAGCCTGGGGGACACGGGGCGTGATCTCTTCTTTATTTAATTCACAAGTGACAAAAAGCTCTGAACACTTCTGAAGAAGCAGCAGCATGTTGTTTAGAGATTCATGTGTACAGTATGAGCTCCTGTTCTCTGGTACTGCAGGGTAACTTACTCCTACTAGTAAACTAACCAGTGACATGTTCAATCAATCACCATTCACCAGGTTATATTGTTTTAATCATTTTTGTACAGGTTAACAGTTAGCATCTCAGTGCTACACATCAGTGAGGGAGGAAGTTGTTATGCATTGTGTAACTCCTGTGTATTAAAGTGTTATTGTCAATATTTAGCCAACCACATGAAGGTAATGAATGTGGACAGCTCAGCATGTAAGGGGATCAATATTACCTGCAGGGCCATGCGCTTTAGCCTCTCCTCATCCAGCTCCCCTCGGAGCTCTGCTATCTCTTTCCTGGACAGATACACACACACACAGAAATACACACTCATCAGCTGATGTACAGGCCTGCAGCATCTATAAAAAGGTACAACACATGATCTAACTTTACAAATCTGCGGCTCATAAGAAGCTTTGTTACTTCTGTCATATTTTCTGTTCCTACAGTTTCTCCTGTGAACTCCCCCTAAAAAGCAGAGTGTGTTCTTTAGAGGACACATTACAGAAGCACGAGTAACATCTCTACCAGCTTGTATTCATTTTTTTTGCTTTTAATCTGGCATACATGAACCGTGTTAACATGTGTGATGAGTGTATTTACATATGCTGGGCCTTGAGCAGGTCCACAGTCATCAGCAGCTCCTTCATCTGGCTCTGCAGATCTTCCAGCTGGGAGTTTGAGGGGTCAGGCTCCAACTGGGCCCTGCTGCCCTGTGACGGAGCGTCAGAGCTGGGGGCTGCTGCAGGACTCGCCTTGGCCTCCATGCTCTGTCTGTGCAGTGGTGACTGTGATAAGGTGTTTGTTGAAGGCTGTGCAGACAGAGAGAGAAGAGTTTATCAGACAGAGGTTTGAAAAGTGGTTGAAACTGTATGAAGGGATGAAGAGCAGGAAGTCATTGGGTTTGGAGATGTGGTCACTGGGCCTCATCCACCAACCGTTCTTAAGAACAAATGTGTTCTTAAATCCTACTTACAAACCTTTTAACAAGATTCAATGATGTTTGATGTTGGGATTTGTTCTTTACGGACACTCTTACAGCTCAGGCAAAATAACTGGTTATCTCATTTCATTTAAATCTACAATTGTACAATATTGAAGGGTTTACATTACAATATTCTGTTTCAAAATTAATACAATTAAATATGTTATACATATTTTATGATCATACAAATCTGAGTGGTCTTTTAAATACATAAAATACACATGACACTTCATGAATTATCTTTGTTCTCATGTAGCTCACACTGATAAATAAAACAGCTTGTTTCCTGCAGGAGTTCCTCCACTTCACAACCGTTTTCAGCGCACAGTCAGGCATCTACACAACCTTCTTTTTTTGGCTACCAGCTGTTTGATGTTTCTCTGTCTGCAGGGTTAACTATGCTAATTAGGATGCTTTTTTTTATTCAGCTGTTTAAAAACATGTTGGTGAATCTGACGGAGAAGATTTTGGTAAAATGAGGCCCAATGTTTTGATGCTACAGGAACATTGAGGATAGAGATGTTTTATCAAAGACTAAAAGTGATCACTCAGGAAAACTGGAATCCTTTTTTTCAAATGTCAGAAATATTGACTCATTTGATTATTAAGCTTTTTTATCCACACCTGAGGAGGAGGGGGGGGGGGGGGGGGGGTTCTATGACTGTCACACTCATCTGACAAAGAAGCACACACACCTTTGGATTGACTTATCTTTCTATGCAGCTTCACTGAAACATTTCTGATACCTTCAATTTGAGCTTTTATTTCATCAATTTCAAACGTGGAGTTTCTGACAACGATCATTTGAAAGCATCTTTTTCTTTTTTTTTTGCTTTGAAGTGGAACAAACCAAATGGGGTGATGAATTATCCTATATATATTTTCCTTGCTTCTTGGATCCATATGTACTTTCCAGTAACTACTATTCAGGTCTATTGAAGAGAAGATGCAGCACCTGAGAGCACTTCCTGGATTTCATTAAAGGGTTGGGAGGGGACAAGCATCAGTTTCTCCTGTCTTCAATCTAATGCACAGACTTAATCTAAGACTTTGTTGAAGCACCTTTTGATTTTATTACAGCATTAAGTCTTGTTGGGTGGGAGATCTAAACTCAATATTTGACTTCTCTTTCTTGCAAAAGCTCTCTAAATCGCTGAGACTGAGAAGGCATTTCCTGTGCTCAGCCTTCTTCAGGTCACCACACAGACTTCCAAGAGGATTCAGGTCTGGGCTCTGGCTCTCTCATTCTGGTGAAGCCTTTGTTTTGTTGTCATTCAGGAAGATGAACCTCTCTGCCACCACCATTCTTCATCGTGGGTATGCTGTTCTTCTGCTGATGTGTTGTTTTTGCCCCAAACAGACCTTTCAGAATGAAACTTTGGCATCATCAGACCATAAAACATTTCCCCACATGCTTTTGGGAGACTTGATGTACAGTATATGTTGGCTTTGATGTTTTTCTCCGTATGAAAAAGCTTCTGTCTTGCCACTCTACCTCATAGCCCAGACATACGTATGGGGAATAAGGGGGATTGTTGTCACATGTAAATACAACCAGTGCTTGTCACTTATTCCTGAAGCTCCCTTAATGTTGCTGTAGGCCTCTTGGTAGCCACCCTGACCAGTTTGTTTTCGTCTTTTCAGCAACTTCTGTCACTGTTGTACTTTATTTTCTCCACTTGTTGATGATTGTCTTCACTATATTTCATGGCAATTCTTTCATACCTTCTTCTGACTGATCACTGATGTTCTGTAAGCTCTTCACCGACCATGGCTTATTCTGTAAGACACAGCTAAAGCGGGGTACACACTACGAGGTAATCAGACGAGTTTCTGGCCCGATTCGCCCTTCAGACCAAAGTCAGCAAAGGCCTATTTATCAGATGCTTCCCAAGATGTTCCTGTGGTGTGAGGTGTGTTAAGAGTGATTCCACCCTCCGAAATTACTACCGCAGTGGATGTACCAGTTAGCTTGCAGCTAGCTACACTTAGCTTTAGCATCAGGTTTACTCTTAAATTACATTTTACAACATAATAATACTTTTTCTTGCTGTCAGGTCGCAACCAATACATTACATACAATTCTTTTTCACAGCATGCACTGTTACATGGCGGACAACATGTTCTGAGATTCATATCGCTGTATTTATTTAGCTGTATTATGCTGTAAAGAAACATTAAATGTGTTGCACAGAAGAGAGAAGCATTCGCTTGAAGTTGCAAAAACTATGGAACTAGCAGAAGTTTGAGATGCTACTTCTCGCTAAGATGGATCAAAACAGGATTATGTAAACCTCACAAAACATGTCTTGACAGAGTCCTCTGGATATTATCCCCCCTTTGTTTTCTCTACTTGGCCAGTATCCAAAAGGAGAAATGATCACAGTGATGGATTACTCTTTCAGCCAACATGTGTGATGAGTGTTGTTAGTGTAAGATTGACAAACCTACTCAACCATAAATTAAGGTCTTTCATATCATGACTGTCCAAAACGCCAAAACGCCTGAACACCTGCTGCAAGTAATGTGACCAATCTTAAAACTCAAACAGGCGATGATACATTTCCATTTAGCAGACGCTCACATGAGTGTTGGTAAAACGGCTTTGCTTTAACCTCTGTTTGAATATGCACATCTCTTTAAAGTCAATCATTTAAATGTCTGCGGTTATCGTACTATACTGTTGCACTTTTTCAGTCTTTGGGAGCTCCAGTTCAATTTGAGCAAAGAATCTGATATCTGTCCGCTCTCCTCCCCTACGGGGCTCAAATGCTCAGCTCTCGCTCTTAACATTCTCTGGTAGAAATATTACAAAGGGGTCAAAATCTAATTTAACAGATAAGACCAATTTTAGGCCACGTCCAGCAATTTCATCTCTTTACGTCTGAGCCCCCGTGTTATGAGTGCTCCAAGCTGGGCTTTCCTCTTTCTCCTCCGTCTGAATATGTGTAGGGATGTGTTTATTTAGAAAAATAAACAGGGTGGTCTGATGGTGTGTGCCCCCCAGCGGAACAGCTACATGGTATTAGTCTCGGTTAACCAGGACCAATCCATACGAGATAGCATCTAAGGCAATTAATTAAAATTACAAGTGAAAACAGAGCAGCAGGCAGGGCTCCTCTCTCCTAGAGCTGACATCAATGACTTCCTAACACACTGCAAATAACTACTGTGCCGTCTACAAGGTGCCAGTTAACAAGCTCGTGTTTGTTGTTTGTGGATAAAAACATTGAATTGTTGAGATGGTAAATGGACTTGAGCTTGTTTATTTATTTTCTAGTCTTCTGACTACTCAAAGTACTTTTACTCTGCAGGTCACACCTACACATTCACACACTGATGGTAGAGGCTGCTGAGTAAAGAGTCCATCAGAAGTATCTAATCCATTCATACACTGCCAGTGAAGCAGCGGGAGAAACTTGGGGTTAAGTGTCTTGCTCAAGGACACATGGGACATGTGGCTGCAGGAGCTGGGGATTAAACCCCAAACCTTCCCTTTGAGAGACGACCAACTCTACCAACTGAACCACAGCCACCCAAAATATTTATAGATATATCGTCCCCATTATTTGTTCAAACTCTAGCTGTTGTAACCAGAGTGTTTTTAGACTGTTGGATATTCTGCTTTTGGTTACCCAGTTAAAAGACAGAGCATGTAGCCGTAGATCTTTGTACTCTTGGTGACAGATGTTTGGCCTCCCATCAACTGAAGTCTGTTTCATATGAAGGTTGGTACAACATCAGGAGGGGGCATTTATTATTTTATAAAATGAAGTAACAGCTGCCCCCCCAAGAACATGTAAAACTAGTAAGTTATAACAATATTTATTTTAAAAAATATTATACAGTATGTTTGAAAATGTTCTATTTTTTGAATGGCTGAATTTCAACAGCAGACGCTAAAACTTTGGACAAAGGTCAATGGAAACAACCCAGATGTGATGAGTATCTTTGTTTAGTATATGTTTAAACTTACTGTTATTAGGTTTCATTTTATTATATAATCCATTCATTCTCAAACTGTGGTATGTAGGATCCATCTTGTGCTACACTGGGTGTCTCTGATTTTAATCTTTTTTAAATAAAGATTTTAAAATCAAATGGTTGAGCCGTGATGGTAAGCAGAGAAAGCAAACGTGACGGGTACATTTTTTTGCATTCACAGCTCCAAATGGGAAATATCAGAAAGAAAAGTGTGCCGGATACGTCAAGCAGCACATAAGAACATGAAGTCAATGACAGTTAAAGTGCAGGTGGCTATGTTAGCCCAGGCCGAAGTGCATGGTGAGCGGTCAAAAATAAATAATATGCATATCAGAAATAAAATGGTCTCCTGTGTAAACTGCATGTTAAAGACAGAATATGAAAATAACTCTGTGAGTCACGACTGTCTACAATGGGTGTAACACCCGAGTCCCACTGTCTGTGATGTTTTCAGAGTTTTCAGAGTCCTATCTTCACTTTGTTTACATCGTTGGGACGGCCGGCTGACTCCTCCCCTCGGGTAGAAAAGTTGTATAATTGAGGGACTAGAGAAAAGAAGAATAACATACTGTACTCACTGCTTAACTGTGTTTCTAGATCACGCTCATTTCAGGTAAATTTACATGCAGTGTGAAGATACGAGCATAATAAAGATCGCTAGCATTAGCATGCTAACACAACAATGCAGCGCGAGTTGTTTTGGTTTCATGCTGGTGCTCAAGGGCGACATCTGCTGGATCAAAAAATCATATATAAAGCCTTTAAAGAGCCCCACGCTACATTTTTCAGAGTACTGATGTGAACCTTGACACATTTGAATCGATATGTAACTGCCTGGCGATAAATCTTGACATCCCTCGTACTCACTGTGAAAAGTTTGAGAACCTAATCACCAGGTTTCTTTATCTACCCGTGAGCCTCTGTGCCAAAATCATTGGAGATGAAGAGGGCTGTTTCATAAGTAGAAGAAGAAGAAGAAACAGAAGATTTATGAAGAGAGGATTCAGGAGAAATTGTTCCTCAGTCAAGAGTGTATATTACCACCTCAATCACCTTTTTTTGCTGGCTGCTGATTGACTGAATAATTATTCTTTGACACTCCTTCTCTCCACATTCACTCTCTTTTAAGATAGGTGTAGGTGTCTTTTAAATATCAACACAATACAGAGTCAACTGCTGCCTTGCTGCAGTTATCTCATTTTACATTTTCATTCCAAAGCCAATACCACCGTGATGAACTCTGTTTCAGTGTAAAGGTCATCCTGCATCTCTAACAATCTGTTTTACCTTTCTGGTTTCTGTAAGCTTTGGTTTGGCTGCATCCTCTTCGTCCATCTTGAAAGATTTCTCCACATTCACGTCCTTGTTGGGCTGCAAGAGAAGACTTTTATTAACGGCTGGATTTATGTTCAGATTTTGATTTCCAGGACTAACACCCGTCACACCTGAGCTGAATTTAATACAAATTTGGACAAGTACCAAGTGGCTGCCATCTTGACACAGGTCACTGCACTGGAAGATGACAGAAGCAGAGAAAGCCTCCGGGTGGAATAATTAAGTGGAAATGTCTCCCATGGCGAGGAAATGGCTGTCAAAGTGCAAATTGTGGATCCATGTTTCCATGAAATGTTCCACTGGTGTTAGAAAAGGACTTGACAGTGTGAGTTAGTGAAGGGAGGTGACTGGTCACAGAGTGCGAGGTGCTTTAAGAGACAAAAGGAAATCTACTAGAAAGTAGAGAGAGAGAGAGAGAGAGAAAGACAGAGACAGAGAGAGAGAGAGACACAGAGAGAGAGAGAGAGAGAGAGAAAGAGAGAGACAGAGAGAGAGACAGACAGAGAGAGAGACAGACAGAGAGAGAGAGAGAGAGAAAGAGAGAGACAGAGAGAGAGACAGACAGAGAGAGAGACAGAGAGAGAGACAGACAGAGAGAGAGAGAGAGAGAGAGAGATGGAAGATGCCAGTTGTCACAGTAAGTACTAAGCCTGTCATTTTGTCTAAACCGTTATGTAGTTTCTAAAAAATGCAGTCATGGTGATACCTGTTGCTGTGGTGACGGTGCTTTGTTTCAGCACCAGGCGATGTTCAGTGTCCACAGAGCTGCTCGCACCCCGCTCCGTGGTGAAAATGTTTGTCACTGATTGTCACGACATGGAAAATAATAAAATCCTTTGTAAGGTGACCTTGAGGGTTTATGAAACTCCGTTTTTCTAAATCAGGGAGTTCTACTTTTTCATTTGGCTGAAGGCCAAAAAGTTCCCAAAGTGTCAAAGTAACATTGGGTTTAGGTAGCAGTGCAGTCTCCATTGTTTGGGTCTGAACATGAGTCGGGCTGAGGGGACTAGTTTCTTTATCCGTGGTTAAAAATAAAACTACATTCAGGTTTTTAGCATTAAATCTTATTAGTTGAGTATTTCTCTAAGAAAGCGTTATTGATGACATCAGTGGCTTCTCCTTGAAAAAACGTTGCAGTGTTATGTAAGGTAGGGCCCGAGCAGCACCGTGCTCACAGCAGCAGTTTGAGGTCTCTGACTCCTTATTTGAATATCTGTGTGAGCGTACACTCACCGAGTGTCCTCCAAACTGGGCAGGCAGCCTCCTTCCAGGCATCTTGGGTCTGTTAGCAGTGGGGTGAGAGAGCTTCTCCGAGGTAGACGACAACTCATCAAAACTCATCAGATCTGTTGGGAATATGTGAGGGAGTAGTGAGGAAGACAAATAAGGGTTTGCTTCATCTTTAAGATAACACTTCAGCTGAGACTAAGGGGAATTGGGGAATAAAATATTTAATTTAATTGAACTGAAATGCATACGTGGTCGGGCGTGGGACTTTTTTTTAACGGTTAATGGTCTTTGCAAAGAGGGAAGCAGTTACTAAAAAACATCAGAATGTAAAGTTCAAATTGTCAAACACAAAGCTCTGATTTTAAAATGTTCACCATATTAAAACTTAATAAGATGTTTTCATATAGGCACTCCTGAAAATATCTAGAAAACAGGTAAGACATGAAGAGAAACAAAAAGAAGCAGACAGAGCAACAGAGTCTGCTATAAGATACTAGCTGCTGCAGAGAAAACACAAAGGGTTTGGAAGGAGAAACTCTGAGTCCAAACCAGAGAGAACTTCAGCTGTTTGCTCCTCCTCCACATATCAGGAGTTCTTCGGGAGTTTTCTGAAAGTGTGAAAGACCTACTAGACCGAGAGCAGCTCCATGAACATTTGATCTGAACTTTCTGACTTGAAACAACATTTATATTGAAGGGAACGTGTTGGGGTATTCACTGGATGAGTTAAACTGGACATGTATGTTCACTTTCTGTTTCTTTAAGAGTTCAAACATGAGAGCGCACAGAACTTTTTTTTTTTCTAAGATTTATTTTTGGGCTTTTTATGCCTTTAATGGAGAGACAGGACAGTGGATAGAGTCAGAAACCAGGGAGAGAGAGTGGGGAACGACATGCGGGAAAGAGGCCACAGGCGGGACGCGAACCCGGGCCGCCCGCTTGAGACGACAGCCTCAATACATGGAGTGTACAGGTAACAGCACTTTGACACTACATGGTGTTACATGGCTGCACTCAGAGAGCGCTGCCATCAAGTGCAGGACAGATTGAAGTTTGATGTTCTGTGAAAACTGGTGCCAGACCGACTTCTGACATTTTAGCAGCTCTTTTTTATCACCTTTACAGGAACTCTGTCATACACAGAGTGAAAACACCTTTAAGGACATGTTTACTCTCTGGGCTCCTGATAACTCCTCTAAGTTATAATATTGGTATTAAGTATGAAAAAATTTGGAATATAAGTCGCATCGGTATATAAGACACAGCTCAGAGAGAAAGAAGGTTTAAACTTTCTACCTGCTGTATAGTTTCTTGAGGGCAAAACCCTCAATGTGCTGCTCCTACATCAGCTGTTTTCACACACTCCTGAAAATAGCAACATCACTAAGTGATGCTATGATGAGAATATTTGTCTTTATATCAACGCTATGTGTCACAATCTGAACTAAAGAGAGAAGAGCAGACTTAATGCAGCCGTTTCTTTACATGCAGTAGTGGTTGTGTGAATACTCTGCACCGTGCAGTAGTAACAGTATGTAAACGTCTCTCCTCCTCCTATTGGCTCAGGCTGAATTCTCTGGAGAATATCCTGCTGTGTTCTCACATCAGCTCACTCAGACTTACTGCAGAAACAACACTCGGGGTCTCCTCTGGTAAATATCAGGAGTGTTTCAGGAGTTTTCTGCCAGTGTGAAAGCCCTCATGGAGCATTTTAATGATGATCAAAGACTCATTTTTATCAGGTTCTGCTTTGAAAGTATGGTGGACAATACTTTTACCAAACTGATGAATTACTATTTGGACTGAGTAATACCAACATCAAAATGATTATATTTCTTTTTAAGGTTTGAACATAAAGAAAAAGCCAGGGTGAAGTTAAAGTCTTAAACAGATACAACAAGTTCCTTTCAATTTAAGATGTCTGTCTTTACATGTCTGTGCTTTGTCCCAGCACACGATTTAGAGATTTAATCGAGTCACAACTTTATTTACTGCTTTTGTATTTGAATGGAACTCGGTCTGGTAATGAGAGTGTTTGATTTATTTCAACCATCTTTTCCAATTTAGAACTTGTTCAGTAAAAACTAATCTACTTATTATTCAGGGTTTTTAGATGGGTATGACATTAGCTCTATTCACACATGCAAAAAAACTCCAGAACATTTCCAGATACTTTATGAGCTGAGCATGAAAACAAACAGCAGAAAACATCTCCTGCCCCCTTTAATCATTATTCCTGCCTCCAAGTTCAAATGTCTGCCCGATGTGTGAACACAGCAGGGAATACTCAGTTAGTAGTTGTTTCCTCTCTTTCCTTCATACTGTGAATACCTCATTTGATTCTTTCTTTTTATAGCATGGCTATAAAAACAAGAGCTGTCAAACTATAAATTATTTAAATCCTGATTAAAATCTGAATTTCAACAGTTAATCGCTTGTTTCAGATTCCTTTATTTTGCTTTTATTTTGAATGTTTGTACTGTCTTAAACTAAGGGAACTTTCCTTCCTGTTTGGCAACAAATCTGCTTTTATTTTGAAATAAAGTGAAAAGGGAAGTTCCAAGAGATCAAAGATTACAACTTTAACTCAACCATGGAAAAATAACTCATTACGGAATAAAAGTTAAAAAAGGCAGCTGAAGGGAATGATTCAGCCGCCAGGTAAGGCACATGCGGGTCGTTATTTTCCATCACTATGACTACGGGGAGACTCTGGATGGATTATCTACGACGCGGCTACATTGTCAGAACAACATACGATTAAGAAAAAAAGAAAGTGTTATTTTAGAGGCATCGAGATGAACACATGTATACATACCCATCACTGAGGATTTCTCCCCCAATTCAGCAGACAAAGTTTTTGGTTTGGTGGGCAATAGTGGCTCAAAGTCAGACTTTGGTCGTGTGAAAGGCACCTCTCCATTGTGCCTGCAGATTTAAAGGAAAATGGAAACTCACTTAGAAGAGAAAAAACAACAGGACACAGGTTTTCCAATGTGTGCACTACAAAGACTTCACTGTCCTCTATTCTCAAACACTCTTCTGTCCTTGTGTTCCTGTAGAATCCTTCAATGAAAAGTGAAAAAATGAACCACTGATGGATATACAGAAGAAAAGACAACACACTGACTTGAGATTTGGCGAGGGGGCAAGAGGCTTGTCAGGCCTTTTTGGTGGAAGGCTTCCTGGTCTGCCTTTGCCCGGAGGGGGAACTGGCTTCTTGGGTGGAACAATGGGCGCTGCAGGCTTGGATGGCTTATGATCTGATGTCGACCTGTCGGCTGTTAACAGAGAAAGAAGAGAGTTACAAATAAAAACCAATCTTTGTCGCATACCCACCTCAAATAGTTTGTCAGGAGTTTGACCAGTATAAAACTTATCTTATCGTATATAAATATGGACGGTCTTACCTTTGTCTTCTGACCTGATGTGATGTGGTTTCCTGTCGGCGCTTGGCACCTCCGGCTTGGGAGCTGTAAAATGAAGCATAATCATCTCATTAGGCAGAAGTTCTGTCTCCATAATACTCTGAATTAAAAAAGCTGCACGGTGAATTCCTGTTTTAAGGCTAAAGGAGTGTCACAGACTGTCTGGATGTTCTGAAAAATTATTCATCGTTGCCCCTCAACAACATGAAAAATAAAAAAATTAAAAAAAGACACGCACATCCGTAAGCGAGTGCTGGATCCAAAAAAAAGATCCACACACAGAGGAGCTTATTTATTATGCATTTGTTTATTTGACATGGACATTCAGAAACATTAGTGCTGTAACATTTAACCATGCAGTCCCACACGTACTGCTCTCAGTGTTTTTAGCAAAATGCTAAATTACAACACCTGACCACGGGAGGCTTTACGATATATGAACTTATTTAGAAACATCATACATCCTTAAACAGGAGCTCCTCATGTGCAGATCCATTTGACAACATGACACATAAATGAAAGATTAAAGCAGATTAAAGTTGTGTGTTTAAAAAAAACACATTTGATATGAATACAAACGTAACATTAAAATGTACCCTAAGTGATGCTTCTCTGTAATCTGGAAACAGCACGAGGGGAAAGTGTTGGCGGTTAAGCCCACTTTAGTTGTAAAACAAAAGTGAAGCAGCACCCTGTTCTCACACTCACCTCTCAGGTGTTAGATTTTAATGAGGTGCAGAGTGCGGAGTGTTCCTTACCTATGCTTTTTGAAGGTGGAGGCGGCTTCTTCGGTTTCTGACAAGAAGAAAAAAAAAAGGTTTAGGTCAAAAACAGGTCAGTGACATCACAGTGGATGACGACGTGTTTCACAATCTTTACTTCAATGATCGCTAATAAAGAAAGTGTAACGGAACCAGATGCAGAACAAACTGACAGAACTCAAAGAACTGCTAGGAGCTCAACAACATGTTGTAGGTTAACATTGACCAGGAACCAGGACATCTCCTATGACTCTCTTGTGTTTACGTTGGACTGTGCGAACGAACACTTCCACAGATAAGTCGCATCCTGGGAAAGAGGCTCATGCTGAGGTCTGAGGATCGTTCAAGCATCATAAAACTGACAAGCGACTTTGTGGTTTTCTCAAATTGAAAGATCTTATTTTCTGCATTAAATGAAAGTCCATTTCATTTCTGGTTTATATATATATATATATATGTTTGTGAGGTTAAAAGTGATAGTTTGATTTGATTTATGTTTTCATACGATGTACAGAACTAAAGTTAAGTAAAACCTAGTTTATCGTCTTAGACACAGAAGACTTTTAAACTATATATAATCATATTGCATGTTGTCATATATAAAGGGTAACAAGCATATTATCTTTCTATGTTTTCACATTACATTGATCTATGATGTGATTTCTTTGTGGACTGTTTAATGTCTTTTTGCCTTAATTTACAGCTTTGAAAAGAATAATATTCCACAATGTTTAGCAATTTCTCTCCTAATGTTAAACTCAGAATGCTCACATTTAGAAAATGTGGTAACATCATAAAGTGTTTTTCCGCGTGAACTACTTTGAGTTTATTAAGTAAAATCACGTAACCTAATTCAAATCATGAAGTTATTGTAGGTTGAGTGGAGACCCGGCCCTCCCTCTGATACAGACATGCAGAGTCAACTTCTCAGTTAGTCGTCTTTTGGTTCTCTAGAGAGTGATCAGCTGGTCTGACCGCTACTCTTGTGATATCATCTTTTGTGTTTCCTTTTTCCACGTTTTCATTCATTCTTTTTGTAAACAACTCATTTTTATCTGACTAGAGATAACTTGAATTGGCCCACAAGTTTTATCTCGAGTTAGTTTATTTTCGCAAGACTTTTAATTCTTCTGATCTACTCGGAGCCACTGAGACAGACGACACGGCTTCAGCTGCTGAGCATCAACTTCACATTGCTGTGTGACGTCACTTCTACCTGACTGTTGAGACAGTCATTTGGCTGGCAGAAGTTCTGGTGGAAAGCGATCCGTCAGTATCTTAAAGCTTGACCACACAGGGGAAGTTTGACTGAACATCACTAAAGTAAGCTTTCCTGAAACAGCTTCTGCCTGGAGAGATTTTGAGGAAGGGTCGTTGTCCAACACATCAGTAGCTTCTTATTATTCTCTCAATCACATTTTTCATTCAAATCATTACAAAACCATTTATCGTTTTATTTGTTACTTTCACCATTATGACGATACCATAATAGGCAAATTAGACTCAAACTATTTTATTTCCATAATTTTGTTATTAAAGTCATACAAATGATAATCTTTGATATTTACTTTATTAATCTGCATTATTGTTCACGATTCCTGTAATAAAATCACACGTAATCATTTAGAATTTGTCTGTGTTTCTTTAATGATTGAAGTGATCCTAGAGAACTTTTACTGACATTCTGATACGAGACTGAATAATTAATTAACTTATTCAGTTAAAGTTCATTTCTTCCTTTAACAGGAAGTGGTGCACCTGAGGAATAATTAGAATATAATATCTTAATAAGTTAATTACGCTACAAAAGTAAATAGGGAAGAAAGGCCAACGAGCTCAACAAGTCCAATCAGATTCAAACTGGAACTGAGTCAGATGTTGAGGTGTTATGGAGTTCTCTGTTTGTTCACACGAGAATTCAAATTACACTAAACAACAAAACAGATCACTGCTTTTGTTTCTGCATTGAACGTGTTTGAGTGAAAGGAGACAAACTCAAAAGAAGACTGTGTGTGAAAGTGCAGGATCATAGTGTGTGATCAGGGCGCTGACAGCTTACCTCTTCTGACTCCTGCTTAGGTGATGATTTCACCGACCCTCTGGATGTCAAAGTCTAAAATGTAAAGATGAAAACAGAGAATAAAATCATCGAGTTATAACGACCTCAGAACACGTTCTACGATGGAAAGACAAGGCTCCTTTCCATAAACATTTTCTGAACATTTAACATGTCATTTATTTCTACTCTTCCTTTTCAAACAGAACATTAAGAATATGAAAATGCATTATTTCAAATGTTTAAAGGCAGGGTTGGTCATTTTCTAAAACTAGCATGATTTTGAAAGTAGCGTTCCCTCAGTGCTCCGTCTAAGTCTGTTTTACTCCTCACAACAGCCAACAACAAACTCACAGTATAAACTCCGTTATTGGTGACGCTCTTTGAGTGTGGGATAGTGAACACATGGGGTAGAGAACGAGCAGGGAGACAGGGAGGCGTCTGATTGGTTCATCAGATTGGTACCTCGTGGCAGACATTGGTTGAAGTTTTTACAGACTTACATCTGCTACAGATGACAGATTTTCTTTGCTCCTTTTTCAGAGAACATGAGTTATTAATTTCTGTCAGGACCTAAAGACAATTTCAGTTAAAATCTTAAAAAGTGGATCTGGAGGAAATGACCAACCCTGCCTTTAAACAAGAAGAAATTAAAATGTTTGTTAGTTTCTGCACACGTGTCCGTAGGTTGCTCGTTGCTAAGCAACACCTGGGAAAGTGGAAAGTGGATGAACCAGTTCTAAGTCCTGCTTGTTTGAATTTGTGTCATTTTGTCAATAATTAGCTGAAAATGTCCAGCAGAGTTTCAAAGAATCCAAAGCAGGGCTGGAAATCAGCACTGGTCACCCACCAAATACTGGCGGTGTTTTTTTTGTTTTTTTTTCAGTGACAGGTGAATTTGCTAAACTTACTTTACTTTTATGTACAAGCCACCGTGACTGGTAACAGAGTGATTTTAACACACAAGCTTTAAAACAACAAATCCATGATCTTGCCTCTCAGATAAATGAGTTAGCGATTGAGGACATAACTGCAAAGGAAACTCTTATCCTCCTTCAAATAATAAACTAAAATTAATGTTTTTTCTGTTTCTGAGTGAGAAAACGAGCATGTGAGTATTTTAAAATATATATTCATACAAAAGAAGAGCATGTGAATGCTGTCAGCTTTGATTTCATAGTATACATTATTCTGTGGCTTCAAATAAAGTGGCAGGTTAAAAAAAGAGTGACTGGTAGATTTTTGAATCCAGCAGTCCCAGGAGAGCAACAAATCCTGTGACATGTTGTGCTGAAGCTTCAGGACATGTTGTCCTCTGGTTCATTGATTCTTCACCTCACCTCTCTCTCTGCTTCAGACAGAAGGACGACAAAGTTGTCGGGGAAGACGCCTTCTCTGCCGCCGATTTCCCCTCGCCACCAACCAGGCTCTCCTGTGTCCTGATACATAAGAGTGTACAAAAAGAGTGGAGTCATTCATCTAATATGCCTTAAACATGTCCTCTTACAGCAGGAAGCTTATTCAGAGAAAACAGAACTGCTGAGGAGAGGAGATGCACTTCTTCACAGTGTCCACTAGATGGTGCTGGACTGCTGGAAAAGTCTTGGCAGGCAAAAGGTTGTGTCCCCATTCTTCTTGTGGTTCAACAACAAGCCCTGGGTCCCAGTTTTCATAGCTCACGCCTCGTGTCAGAGGCAGCTGAGCTGATCCAGCAGTGACTGTGTTTGTGAACGAGGGATATCTCTGGATTAAAACAATCGTCTAACAACCCTCTCACATTTTAAAAGTCACACTCTAACTCTGTGAATGTAAATATAATACAGCTTACTGTGGAAAATCTCTCCTCCAGTTCATGAACTGATGACAGCGATCTTATCGAATACTTCAGACATTTATCAGGAAACGTTTCTAGTCCTTTAAAATCTGTTGAATGCTTACTTTACTCTTATCCACCACTGTGCCAGTCACCTGCTGCTTAACACAACCCTCCATCCCTCCTCCTCACTCTAAGTCAAATCAGACTACTAGTCCTGTGGTGAGACGAAGAGGCTGCATGCTACATGCTGTTTGTCATTGAAGCAGAGAGTCATCAGAGGGTGAGCAGCTGATGTCATACCGTTAAGTGTGAAGTTGATTTATGCAAAAACACTGAGAAACATCAACATCACAGACAAGGCAAGCTAAAGATCAGGTGGGAAAGAAGAGACTGATACCATGATCTGAAAACTGTCCAGCAGTACGATAGAAGAGGCAGTTTTGTTGTTTTGAACCCAGTGAGTACCAGCCGGGATTTCAAGATGAAATGTGTTTTATAAAACTAGAAATGACACCATAACATGTTTAAGATACTTTTATGTTAGAAGTAGATTTGATAAGTGGGGACAATAAGGGTCAGTTAATTTGCATCCCCTAATATCAGAACTCCACTTTGTACAAAAAAGCTCTGCAGAGTGAAAAATGTTGAGTTCCAGTCGAGCCCCCTTGTCCTCATGTGTCTACACGAGCGACAGAAGAAAAAAAGAAATATGGCGGCGGGCAGTAGGAACAGAATCAAGCTGATTTTGTCGCTGACGCTCCCTCATGTAGCATGCTGTCAGGACACGCTGTGACTCTCTGGTTTATTTTCATAACTTTGATACCTAGAGCGCTGAAACCTACCTTGCTCAGGATGTGGATGACTTCTCCCTCTTTTATGGTCAGCTCGTCCTCATTTGTAGAATCAAAAGCAAACGTGACCTTACAGTACTCTTTAGCTGCAGGACACAGAAATGATACAGTTAAAACACTAACAGAAGAGAACAGATTCAGACATGAACTTAAACTACTTCTCTTACTGTTAACACTTCACCTGAGGTCAAAACCTTTAACAGGACACGTGTTGAATTAACGCACACAGTGAAAATTCATCCTACTCGGAGACTGACTCCACCTTTTAAAGGTTATCCAGAAAAAATATCAACACCCTGTCAAGTATCTGGTTCACATTCAAGCTCCTCAAACAGGATCCGTTTTCCTCAATGTAAAGGTGAAACATCATGTTTTATAACCCAGATGAAGGAAAGCTGCATTAGACCACTTTCTCCATAACCCTAACTAAAGGCATAAATGAAGTTTAAAGTTCTGCTTCCTCACTATTACATTAGAGTAATCTAAACAACATTAGACAACCGACTGCTCCAGAACATTTCTGAACTCAGGTGAATTGAAAAATAGACGTGACAGTTAGATGATGGCTCAAACCCACATAAAGTCCAATACATTGAACTTCTAGGTAGTGTTGTAGTCAGGACCAGATTAACCGAGACCAGAGTGCTCCGATGAGAGCAAGACATTTAGGGATCGAGGCCGAGTAAAGACTAAGACATTGGTCCATACAAATCACTGAAAAATCCTCATCTTGTGTGCAGGGAGCGTGTCACTAACACAGAGCGTAACAACGGGAAGGTTTCAGCCGTAACCGGGGAATACAAACCAAACTATAAATGAATTGAAGTGACTTGTTCTTTTGGAAAGATATTTTTTCTTCTAACCACAGTAATGACCTGAGAAAGAAGCTTATCAGTGGTGGTCTTGACTGGTCTTGATTTCAAATCTGGAGTCCGTCCAGTTTGAGACCGAGACCAGACCGAGTAAAAATGTTTTCAATTCAGAGACGAGACTGAGACCTTCTCGAGACCAAGACTGACTTCAAGTACTGCACATTACTTCGAGGCATAAATAAACGTTTTCAAGTTGTGTTTCAATAATCCAGAATCTGTTCCCCTTCAGTCAACAAACCAAAAGCTTTCCAATCATACTGCTGTTAAAGACCTGATTGAATTTTAACATTAGATGATATCAACATTACCTACGGGTTATCAAATGTGTTGTTCTACCTTTCAATATGTCTGAATAACACTCTGGAATCTTAGAGTTGATTAGTTGCCAATCAAAGGGGAAGCAGGGAAACGACAACACAGAGGTACAACAGAACACCTTACATCTTGACCATAATGCCAGAGGAAAATGGCTGCACCGTCACACAGTAGGTGGATGAAATACATTTCCCACAAGTCTTTCAGTTCATTTAGAGGTTTTTACCTTTGGATTTGTTGTCTCCGTCTACTCTCTGCGCGTCGCTCATGTTGGGATGGGCAGGCTTTGCAGCAGATGGTAATGATGGGATTGGCTACAATGAAGCAAACCATACAGATGGACATGAGTGGATATGTGGCTTATGTACACGACACCCCTCCGAGGACAGTTTGTGTTTGAGGGGGGGGTAGAAGTCTGATCATGAGTCATTGTCTTTAAGTGTAAATGTTTATGAAAGGTTATTAAGGTTCATCGTTGGTTAGCAGGTAAGGCTTGAACAGGATGGAGAACAAAAGAAACAGTGGAAGAAGGCTTGTGCATTTTCTGCTTTACAAGGGATGTAAGGAAGCCATGGGGGGGGGGGGCACGTCCCTGTTCCTCTTTTTTTTCGGAGTCCTCCTGTCTTGTAAACTAAGCACGCTTTATGATCACGTAAAGCCAGGCATGTGTTGTCTAATGACCTTATGTACAAGAGGTAACCGTGCTCAGGCCCGCTTAGTCCTGGAGCAGTGTGAGTGCAGGACAGAGGGCGTATAAGAAGGGGGGGGGGGACAACTTTGGCTAGTGTGAGTGCAGTGTTATAATGTATGCTTGGTATCATATAAAATTTGCTAAGGATCCCGAGCAGAGCAGTATGTGGGGTATGAGGGCTGCTCCACATGGATGGACCCTCGGTTGTGAAGTGGAGAGTGTGAGGGCATGCAACATGCGGTAGATATGTGAGGAGAGGAGGGGAGTGACAGAAGCTGTGTTAGTTGTGAAAGAGAGTGTAGTGGGGGCTGTAGTGAAGAGGAGAGAGAGAAGGGAAAAACGGGAGAGTTTAAGAATGAAGTTAAATGTGTAACTGTTTAAGCAGTAAGCTTCTGGAAGTTAAAGAAATACCTATTTTAATGATTGTGTCTTTGAAAGAGTAAAACCTTCCTTGTGTTAAAGATGCCAGTTTACAAATGGTTAAAGGAAGAATGTGTGGGGGCGCTGGTGGTGCAGTGGTTAGTGCATGTGCCCCATGTATGGAGGCTGTAGTCCTCCAAGTGGGCGGCCCAGGTTCAAATCCCGCCTGTGGCTCCTTCCCTGCACGTCATTCCCCTCTCCCTCCCTGAGTTCCAGCTCTATCCACTGTCCTATCTCTCCATTAAAGGCACAAAAAGCCCAAAAATAAATCAAAAAGGAAGTTTAAAATTAAAAGGAAGAATGTGCGACTCTTTGATCCGGTAGATGTCGCCCTCAAGCACCAGCGTTAAACCAAAACAAGCTGCTGTTTGTCCACAGCGGGGTTAAGTGTCTTACACAACGGACATGTTGCTGCAGGAGCTGGGGATCGAACCCTCGACCTTTTGGTTGGAGATGACGACTCTACCAACTGAGCCACAGCCGGCCACAAAATCTACAGTTGTTTTTTGTTTTTTTTATCTACACCCAGGCACAGGTCTAGATCAAAACGTCTTAGTTCTGAGATTAAAGGGGGTGCAGCTACAGTGACTGGCAACAGCAATGAATAATAGCGTAGGCGTTATGGGTCCATCACGTGGTCCCCCGGTGAACAGACAGGTCACGACCATCACATCATGGATGTAGTAAACGTGATCTGAGTCACTGTTGTCATCTGAAAGCCTTCATTACTTATTGCATCCATTCAACTGAGGGTGCACGTGCTCTTGCGGTAGAACCGGGCCGGTCTACACCGGAGACCCAGTGCATGCAGGTGCAATTTAAAGGGGCATATTCTTTCAGGAGCTACAGAAGTGGAAGCACAAAGTATGTCTGCTAGAAGTTTCTCTCTGTAGTTGTGATTTGGATCTTAGCAGGTTAGAGTGTTATCACATTATTTAATTGAAATACTCTCAGTGAGTGAACAAAAATGAATTACACTGAGCCGTTTAAAAAAATATTCTAAAAGACATTTTCCGATGCGGGCCATAATATGGAAGTTGGTCTAGTAGCTGGAGAGGTGCCAGGGCACTTCCCGAGGCGCCCTCGAGCATGTCTCTAAAATAACAGAGTGTGAAAACAGAATTTCCCCTCTGAGATTAATAAAGTATGTAAAATAAGAAAATAAAAAATGTGTTAAAAAATGAAACCTTTATGTTTCTTTGATGTGTGATCGTAAATATCTCCATGTGTCTGGCTGTCACATGGCCGAGTCAGCACTTTCATATAACAACAAACCATTTGTGTTACCACAGCTGTCACTATTCTACGGTTTGTCACGTTATGTATGTATCACTCTTTAGGAGTTTTAACATGATCTTGTTTGCATCAATAGATAAAAACAACATGTCAGGACATTGACTACAGAACAGGTACAGACTACATTCTTTATTCTATTATTTACAGAGACACAGCACACTTACTCTCTCCTTCTTCTCTTCTGTTTCAGAACTGGGCAGCCGGGTTTTTAGTTTCACAGACCCTTCTCTGAAAATATCTCCGAAGCCGATGCCTCGGATCTTCTTGGGCTGAGCTATGACTCCGTTTCCTGGTGTGGGCTGTGGCGATGTGGGCGTGGTGAGGCTTTCCACTCCACTTCCATCTTTGGAAGAGATACAAAAAACAAAGGAATTAATTGTCTGCTCCGATGGCGGCAATGGACAACATGATGAGTCTGTAGTGATTCAAAAACATATTCGGAACCATCTTTAATGATACTTCAGAACGTTTCTCACTTTTCAATAAAGTCAGTCTGTGGATGTTCAGGTGTACACACATAACCACACACAGATCAGGTAAGAGCTGCTTTAGCTCTCCTGTCAAACAACAAAGGTAGAAACCAGCCAAACGTCTTGTTGAGACTTGTTTCAGTCGAGCTGCAATCACACCTCAACACCTCCATTAATGCACTTTGTTTTACAGGCGGTGAAATAAAGGTCATTAAAGAAGCAATATTTCAAACTAAGGATAAATATGGGAATGAGATTTGAGAGAAAGTAATGATCACTTTTCCCTGCATTGTTTTTAAGAGCAGCTAATACATCTGCCTTAGCATTGTTTTGATATCACGTGTGATTATGCTGAGATTCAAGCTGCACCCCTTCACATAAACAAGGCCTTGCTGGTTTGTTTGTTTTCTTTGTCTCACCGGTCTCATCTGCTGCTGCTGCTGCTCCTGTGTCGTTGGTCTCTGCGTCCTCTCCAGCAGCGTCCACCTCTTTGACAAAGTTGGAGGGAAACAGTCCGGACTTGCCGTTCAAGTTTCCATTCCACCAGCCCTCTTCAACCTGCACAGAGAAGAACTCCACTAAATGACACAACAACTTAATGCTCTTTGTCTTTGTGGTGCCAGTGTCCAGTAGGGCTGCAGGAACGACATTAGGAAATCCAATATTAAAAATAATAACAATAATCAAATGCCTGATTACCATTTGATTATGTAACTTTGTTATGAATAAATCATTTGTTACAATGTTTTATATGAGGAGTGAATCAATTCACATGAGGATGTTTAATGTTCCTTAAACAGTTTTACAAAAGTAGTCAGCCTAAGTGTATTTCATTTAAAAAAAAATCTTGAATTAGGCCACTCCCCCTCAATGTCGCATCGCGCACGCTGGCTGTCCACACTGCCTCCGTTAAATATTTATATATAATATATATTTCTGTGAATTTCAGTGTCCCCTTGCAGACAGTATGACATATAGTGTGTTTTTTTAATTAAAGATGGACACGCGGATGTGTTGGGCTTTGTCTTGAGGAGCAGCACGCAGAGGATCGTCAATAAATGACTCGCAGTGAGCCGAAAAAAAAAGGTTTTCTAAGGTGTTGCTGACAAGTCAAAGCACAACGTTTCAGTCACAGATGTAGATATTATTAATACATTGTTATCTACACCTATAGGATAAATAGAAGCCGACTAAATTTGAGCTTTAAAACATTTTAATATATTTGAATATTAAATGATAAAACATACACATTGAAATTGGATTCTAGAGGAATATCTGGAGCCCTGGTGTCAAGTGGCTCAACATTTCCACCAAGACTCCACTGGCACCACTGATGAAATATGAAGTAAGATTCTATATTTAAAAAAATATATAAACATTATCCTCCCCTTACAACTCAAACTTTACTGAGATTCTAAAACTGAAGCTGTGTTTTGTTTATCATATAGTATGCATTAAGAAGACATAGACCAACATGCATTCACATCACTTGTTTAGTTTTTGTGCAGACATTCAAATACCTCTTCAGTGATGTCTACGATGTCTCCAGCTTTGAGCTCCAACTCGTCTTCGTTCTGAGGCTGATAGTCAAACAGCACCTTGCACTGCCTCTTCTTCGGCTCTGCATGAGGGGGGTCAAAAAACGGTAAATCCACTAGCCGTGACTATTTCAACAAACCAACCTTCGCTCTGCACTGAGCAAACTGATAGTGACTTACAGGTGAAATGTCAAAACAGTAAATGTGCAGCATCTTACTCTTGGCGGCTGCTGGAGGCTGAGGCTGGAAGCCGCCTGTTGGGATGCCGATGGTGCTCATCCTCTGGACCAGGTTGGCCACGTTTCCTGCACTCTTCTCTCTCCTCTGGGGTTGAGAGCTCTCCTCTTTTGGCTCCGCCTTTGTTTCTTTGACCTCTTTTGATTCCTTCTTCAATTCCTAAAAAAACAAAATTAAGAAAGAGAGAAAAACTAAACGGTTAGTGGCAATGTTTTTTATTTGACTGTGTCTTCTATCTATCAGGTGTAACTATCAGAGAATATATCACATACAATGTCAAACCAACTTCTTTAGCACTTCATATTTATTTTATAAATGACAGAGAGCCTGAAAGCTGTTTCCAGAGTCACATGTTGTGATCTAAACCCTCCTGTCCGTACACTACAGACCCCCCACCTCATGTCATGACATTAACATGGAGATTACCCGGAACTTCTCGACCCTCCCCAACATCCACCTGGCTCCCCACACCTGTATGACGGGCTGCCCTCAACAGAGATGGAGTCAGAGTGTTTCTAAAGGGTGTAGCCCGAGGAAGAAGCACCAACTCTCCCACCTCAGCAGACCAGGACGCCCAAAGAAACACAGATCATCACAGCCCAGCCCTCGTCACCCTGCTCCGCCTCACAGTCCCAACCCACACACCTTCCTGCACCCCCCACTCAGAGAGCGCCTCCTGTCAGCAGAGCCCATTCTCCAGGTCACCTGTGTTCAACATATTTCTGTGTTGAGAATCTCAATGAGTTCTTTTAAAATAAACTGTTGTAATATCCAAGGTCTTTACTCCTCAGTCCATGGTCTGACTCTGAAGAGTAACCCCCTCTACATTCTGTAAATGGTAATGATATCATAATCCTATCAGAAACATGGTGTATAGCAGATGTACCCACCTACTGTCCCCCAAACTACAGAGAGGTTATCGCCCCTTCCCAGAAATTATTGACTGTAAGTCAAGGCAGAGACTCAGGAGGACTCATTATATGGTACAAGATGTATGAGTTTCACAAAACATTAGAGGAAGTGACATTTGTTTTTGTTTTTATGCGTTATGGTAAACTGAAGAGTCTAAGTACCACTACTATGGCAAACTGTGTCATTGCTCAGTATAGTGTTGTACCATTTACAGCTAAATATGTCACCAATGATCCCGGTCACATCACAAACTGTAAAACAGCTGACACATTCTCCTGGGAAACTCCCTGACAACAACACAAAGTCTGCAACTTCACTAAAAGTGTGAAACTGGAGATGCAGGCCAACCGGCATGTCATGTGAATAACAATTCAATTCCATTCGCATACAGATAGGGCATCGTCACAAAAAAGATGTGAGACAAAACTTCAGAGCATGTTTGAGCTGTATCTGGTAAAAACAGGCACAGAGTCACAATGATAAGAAAAAACCTGCTTCCAAAAGGGAGAAACCTCAGGCACACTGCAAGTTGACCGATCAAGTTTAGATTTTCAAAATCCCTAAAGAACAACTGGATAGCACAGACACATTAACATGATGTGATAGAGATATTCCACTGATTTGATCTGACAGCCTGGTGCTGAAAATTATTTAAAATTGATGATCACTTACAGAAGGTTTCACTGAAACTAAACCAGAGCTATTCTTAATGATTTCTTGTTTTAGATCCAGAAATAGACAAACCTTTATTCATCACACAGTGAACACTCATCTTAATGTCGTAAATTGCACATAAAGGAGTTTTTAGGGGTCTCCACGAGGCTCATTCATTCCTTAATTACAGCCAGCTGCTTTTTTGAATGACTCATTCTAATAACAGATTTGATTAAAAAGGTAGCTACTTGCTCTTCCTACACATTGTAGAAACATTTCAAATCAATAGGAGCACGTCTATCAGTAGCTCTTTTTTTTAGAATGTGTTACCGCAAAAGTACTGCAACTAAGCTCAGTCATCATCACGGCTTTGTACAATAATATTGATTCTCACTCTCTCTCTCAGAGTATAATACCTTTAAATATTTCTTGTTTTATATTTAGTGCCCTCAGGTTCTTGGCTACATTGTGTAAGTGTGATTAAAAGCTGTGACGTGCCGAAGTGTTACACAAAAATTATAGGGAAGACTATAAAGATAATTAACTGTTATTAAAAAAAGGTTCAACGTTGTTTTACCAGAAATCCAAGTGAGAGAAATACAGACAGGTAAGAGCTCATACATAAGTACAGTCAGCCTTCCTGTGGTCATGTTACAGAATGATTAGATAATGCTTTATTTTAGTATGTTTTTAAATGAATAAAAGTAAAAGTAATACAAAAGCTTGAGGCTGACTGAGATAACTTTATCTTTGCTTATTTAGAGTACATAAATGCTTCTTCTAAATCATTGCCTTGATACCCCTAAAGGCCTGACACACCAAGAAGATCGTCGGCACACTAGCTGCACTTCTATTCTTCTTCCACTAATAAAAGACCAAGGGCTGACAACGACAGCGCCATCTTCAACTTTTTATCAGACATTATTCTCCATTAGAAGAACCTATGTTACGAGTGTTGAGCGACAGCATTCTCGTATCACAACAACGGTTTATTTATAGGCGTTCTTCCTCATCCTTTTTCGGTTTCCCCTTTTTGGAATGACGATTACAGACTGCTGCCACCTGCTGGTATGGAGAGTTATTGCCTCTTGTGCGTGCGCAGAACGAACGTGGGGGTTGGCCGTCGGCTGTAGTCTTTGCGGTGTGTTCAAGTGCAACTTTTTGGCGAAAACAAAAGGCAACCTTTACATTGCAGGTCTAGATAATGAGTTAAATATTGAAAAAGGTCTGATTAGGATCAGTCGTTTGTATTTGCATTGTTTTAAACTGGGAGAGCACAGAATGAGCTCAGCCACAAGTTACTTTAATAACTGTTAAGGATGATGTGAACAGTTTGGCCTTTACAGAAAAACATTTAGTCTGCTTCAGCCAGAAATGAAAACATACTTATATGACAGTTAAGGAGCTTTGGACCTCTAAATGATACATTACCTGCATCAAACAGTCATATGTATTAATTCAAACTAACAATGGACTCTACCATCTCCCCTTCCAGGGATGCTTCATCTTCTGGCTCAACACCAACAACAGCAAAGGGGACGAAGACTACACCTCAGAGGACACTAACGGTTTGAGGAACAAAGTTCAACCAGCAGCAGGCTCCTTAAAGGATTAACTGTGAAAGCCCAGTGACTGAGCCAGGCCGCTTAGCAGATTACCTATCTCACTATGGAAGATTAGAGAATGTGACAAATGGGAGAGGAGAGAGAAGGAGTAGTAAGATAAGAGGAGCCAATAGTCAACAATGGTGACTCATTTTTACAGTGAGTTAGCAAAGGACCCTCTTCCAGTAAAACCTTCAGGTGCTTTAAGTGTTCTGACATAAAGACAGAGACAGTTTAAGTACTGGACGACCAGGACGGAGAAAACAAGAGCCACACGGTGAGAACCAGCCTGCTACTAATATGATCCCAAATACTTTAAAAGCAGGATGATACTTCAAACGTTTGTAAGCACAACAAAGGGAAATGATTCAAAACCCAATACACTTTGTTCACTCGCCTAGACTGCTCGATGCCAAGCCAACAGCAATCTGAAATCCAAAGTACGACCGTATAAGACCCCGACTGGGCCTGAGCGATAATTATCACCATAATTGTCAATTCTTTCAAATTTAAAATCAGATTTTTGCTCCTGACTGAAAGTCAAAGAAACCAGATGGTTAAATATGGTTGAATTATTCTTTATTGTCAGAACATGACAAACTATAATGAAACAGAGGAACATGTCATCATCATAAGCTCAGAGCACGGAGCAGGAAAACGCTGATATGACAGTTTGCTGCTGGGGAGTCACACTTACTGGCCCGCTGGAGCAGGGGGGGGACCCCATTTCACTTAGCTTCTACCAAACAGGAAATGTTTTTATAGAGTTAAAAAATTTAACCGCAACATATTTAAGATCCTTTCATATTATCAGTAGAAAGTAGTAGAAGTGTGGACCTTGAGGGAAAATGATCCCTTGTGTGTAGGCACACACACTTCATGCCACCCCAGTTGAGTAGTGCCGGTAATAAAAGTCTGGATCTGCCCCTACTTTTTATCATGCAAGCAGGTCATGTTACTTTGGCCAGCAGCAGAACAGAGGGTTCTGTTGATAGTACAGAGGGCGCAAAAACTGAAGGACAGGGACTCAAAACTCACCCAGGTTTAAGTCAGAAAACTTCTCTAGTATGTATGACCATCTTTCCTTAAGTCAACCTCTTCCCAAGTCAATAACATTTCTGCTGAGAGAGTCATTAGTAGAGGTGGGGGAAAAAAATCGATTTTCTTATCTTCTCAGATTTTAAATAGATTCAACTTCCAAAAATAGATTTTTCTTTTGGCTAATCAGTCACTCCCTGCTAAGTGCTAATGCTAGCTCCTAAACTCCTTAACTAGAATGAATTTGAATCGAAAATAGATTTTCAATCAAAACGTGTCCCCAAGACTTAAAATCGAATCGACTCGTTAGACACCCTAAGAATCGTAGCCCTTGTCATTAGCCCTTTTCAGAGAGCGAGCACCCTAACAAAGCTCCGTGTGATTAAGTATAATTCATGTTGATTCCACAGCAGGGTAATGTTGGTGTCCAGTCTGTGAATTCACAATGCCTTGCTGAAGCAGAACGTGTAGAGAAATAGCAGGAGCTCCACGTATACACACACATGGACATGCACACACACATCGCATTGTTCTCCCTCGCTAGCACTGCAGATCCAGTCTTGCCCCTTTAATACTTCTGTTACTACCTCTGATGGCAGATCAGAGGGGGATCCCTCAAACCCCCATTACGCAAGAACCAAATCAACAATTTCACATCTTCACGAGCCAGAGGTCAATGACTCCTTGTGTGGCTTTTTTATTTGTATGTAAACAGCTGTAGGTTTGACCCTCTCTATCCATCAAGATGTAAACCTTTCTAGCTGATCCCCTGCAGAGTTAACAAGTTCAGCAATGTGACATGTTAAAGAGCAATATTCTACAATGACAGCAGAAGTTTGTCCTCTCACCTTGACAAAGTTGTCAGGGAAGAGACCCCTTTTCCCGTTGAGGTCTCCCTCCATCCATCCATCCTCCTCTACATATCGCACGTTCTTGATGATGTCCCCAGGTCGCAGAGTCAGCTCGTCCTCGTGGAGCGCTTCGTAGTCATACTCCACCACAACCTCTACTCGGGACAGGATGGTAGGTAGAGAGATAAGGGAAAGAGATACAGGAATGAGAGAAACAATAAAACAGATTAGTGATCTATAGAGATATTTCACTTTCAAAGCATCACAGTGATTCATAAGTTGAAATGGTCTTCAGTAGTTACTGAAGTTAGAAAGTATGTGTAAAGGATTCTTTATTTCTAAAGTGCATGCAGATATTTGTCTTCAGGTCGCTGAAGCTAACCGTCTGCTTTAGGAGCAGGAAGCTAACTTCTTACTAGCTTGTCCTTGATTGTTGGGGCTCTTCTAAAACTGATCCCTTGGGGTTCACAAGGCGCTGTCGCTCTCAATGATGTCCCAGTTTATCTGTATGATGTGTTTCATCTGGAGAGCCTCTTTCCTGTACCGTGTGACAAAGTAAGGTCTCTGGGTTTGCTCTTGTTTGGGTTGTAGGCCTGGGTGAGGGGTGATGACCCCGCCGTGTGAAACGTTGCTGCATATCTGTGGATTGGATGTGAAAATCATGGTCGGAATCACATGTTCACTTAAGCCTCTGGAATTGCCCATAAGGAATATTTTTAATAAGCTATGATGGATGAAAAATTTCCACAAGAAATATAGTGTTTCGATCAGTGGCTTTTCTGAAAATGTTATCTTTTGAGATGTGTAGATCCAGAAAATGAACGGCCAGTTGGCTATATTCAATAGTCTAGTTTAGTTATAGGGAATCAGGACAAATGTTCTGAAGGTTACAGCAGGAGAGCTTCAGTTTCTAATCTAATGTTAAGTTCCTGCTCCTATACAGCATTATTTACAGGTATATGGTAAATGATGAACTGCAGGAGCTCCACAGAGACACACAGTCAGAACTCCCTGCTGACTTCACTGATACCATCTCACCTCTGTAAATCTATTACTAAAATAATTACTACAGCCATACAATCATGTGAGGAGAATTCAAGATTTCAGCCAAAACAGCACTTACGTATACTGCAAACATCTGAGTTAGGATTCATGTGTGATCACGGAGAGAACACAACAGAGAGTTAGCAGAGGTGAAGGAGTGAGAGGTTTCCAGTGCAGCAGGTCGAGCCACCTCTAAAGAAAAGTGTTGTGCAGAGGACTAACTGGTAATAAGGTATTTTACTACATACTATGACTCACAGCAAAGAGTTTCACTAGAATGACTGGCCTCAAACAAAAGCCCAATAAAAACCTTTAAGGTTGTAAGTTCTAACTTTGTGACGTTCTGGAAGAAGAAGTTCAGTTTTTACACTCTGTTAATGAGTCATGCAACACACAACAGGATCCTATGAACATGCACTAATGGAGAGATGTCAGAGTGAGGGAGGGGCTCAGGAGCTCCTGAGCTGGTGGTGGTGGTGGTTGGGGGGGGGGGTTCCTCAGCAGTGCTCAAGAGGTGATCTGGCACCTCTCCAGCTACCAACTTCCAGATTTGAACCGGTTCCCAACCCAAGTCCCTACAGACTGAGCTACTGCCGTCCCCACAAACCCACCACAGGGACACCCAGTCACACAGGTCCTTCTGGAGTTTTAGCTGCTGCATAACAATTAACACAAATGCATCTCTGTTGCCATCAGAAACCCCGGCTTAGTGCTCGATGTAGAGGATCAGTTATGCAGAAACTCAGAAAATTGACTTAACACCCAAATAATACAAAGAATGATCGACTGAATGACATTTGAATTGGATATTCCAATGAGAGGAGTGACCAAGCTCCCCCTCCTGTCATGTTTGATTGAACCATAGTCCATAATTGGCACGATTTAAAATGATGTCATACCACATCAAAATGACAGAAGAGCGCATTTCTGTGTGGAGAAAGAAGATTGATGTTAATAACTCTACAACTTGTAGGCAGAGTGTGTAAGTCAGGGTTGATGAAGTGGACTCTATGCAGAATCATACAAAGTGTGCACACTGACCGCAGAACAAACAGCCAGACAACCAGCAGCTGTTTCACTGATGTTACTGACAGATCACTCTGAACAGTGTTGGGCTAAATGGGTAGTTTCAGTTCCATGAGTTTTTTATTGTTGTTCCTTTTACTTTAGAAAAAGTTTTTTAATAACTCAACAGAGTACTGGGAAAAAAAATGTTTTCTTCACTCACTGAAGTACTGAACAGATCACCACCCTGTGGAGGACCGTTGTTTTAATAAAAGAGGATTTAAATTTGTTTGTCTACTTTCACTGATGGCTTGTATTATTTTTAGTTTTTTGTGATTTCCCAAATTAAATAAAAAAAAAAACTTTGTTTGAAAAACTGTAAGTTTTCTCTTAACTCTGTTTTTATGTCTTTAAGGTGTAGGAGCATTTTATTTAGTCTAACACCGTGAGTGTTTGGTGTCGCATCGCACATGATTGCATGCTGTCCGCTCTGCATCCGTTAAATATTTAATGCTTTGCTCTGTGGATTTTTCAGTTTCACCTTGCAAACAGCACAATATGTGGTGCTTTTGTACAGAAGGTAGACAAAGTGTCATCACAACACTCAAAAGCTCGTCAAGAAAGGACAGCGTTTTCATTTTAGTGTTTTGCATTCAAAGAGCTTAAAGCAGATATCTCTTTTTCTCTCTCTCTCTCACTTTCTCTCCCTCCATGTGGTCCGATGACATGACTGATGGTTGCCCTTAGATAAGCACAAAATATGACAATTACATACATTATCCATCTTTTTCTTATAAAAGGTTACCAGTTACATTGTGAACTATATGAAGTCCAGCAAAGCATGATGGGATATGTGGGCCGTACTACCCACTAGAGGAAAAAGCATTGGTCAGTAACATAGCTGAGTGAAAGGTTAGCATTGGGGCATCTCTTCCCTGTTAAACCTGCAGGAGATAGCAGTGCAGTGGTGGTTTCAGGATATAGTGAGTTGAATTAAAGCCACGTTGTTGATGTGTTTGTAGCCGAGAACCAGAGAGGGGGTCATTAATAAATGTTGCCAACTAGCTGTTAGCCACTCAAGGGGCGGCTGTGGCTCAGTGGTAGAGTCAGTCGACTTTCAACCTGCAGCTACATGTCTGATGTGTCCTTGGGGAGTACACTTAACCCCAAGTTGCTCCTGCTGCTTTGTCGGCGGTGTATGAATGGATGAGTTAATACTGATGGTCTCTTTACATATCAACCTCTACCATCAGTGTGTGAATGTGTAGGTGTGACCTGCTGTGTAAAAGAGCTTTGAGTAGTCAGAAGACTAGAAAAGTAATATAAAAGCTCCATCTACCACTCTAGCATAATCAGCTAAACTTACTAGCATTAGGATTAGATGTTAGCTTCCGCACTACGTTAGTCTGTTTATTTTATTGCAGAGGTGTTCACGATAAAGAGAGAGAGAAATCAGCAGAAACTATTTTTATTTGATTGCAGTAAGTATGATAAGCAGGTGTAGGGCATCTCTTCAGTAGTAAGTAACATATGGGCTTCTGGTTCCGCCACTACCGCAGATGGCAGCTTTGTACGCTGTGTCCACCGATAGAATTTCAAATATCATGCATATTACTGAATCAACCCCTGAGAATATTTTAAAAGTATGATTACGGGATAAAGATCGAAACCAGGGGAAAAAGTACAAATTTTACCCCAGATTTGCACGAGGAGTACGAAGAACATCGAGGTGCGGAGCTACATGCTAACAACGGGAAAGATGGCGGAAGACAGAAATGCAACGAAAAGTCAAGTCTCCACTGACAACCGGCAAGCGCCAATTGCGGGTTGATTTTTTTGCTCTTCGAAAGTTTATTTCGAAGAGCTATCCACTACATGGCGGGAACATTATGATCCAAAGAGTCATGTGAAAACTTTACTGAGTTATAAAAACCAGCTACTTGTCCCTGCTACTCTGCTGTCTGCAGACGGTGCACTGCAGGGGCACGCTGAGACACACCAACATATATGTTTCACTCACAACGTGCTGCAGGAGCTGTCAGAGATTCACACCCTTCACATCATGAACAGTCTGCTTATAATGTAAGTGTTTAATATTGTCAAAGCTGACTCAAGAGAAAAGATAGTTGCTGTGGATTAAAGCTAAATTATTTTTCACAGATGGAGTTTTGTTTTGAGTTAGTAATGTTTTAATTGAAGGGGCAGTTAAGAGGGATGCCGGGGGGCGGGGGGGGGGGGGTCTTATTTTCAGTCTTTTTAGTCAGACACAGCCATAAATAAAAATAATTTTCTTTTTTAAAAGAGGCGTGTGGTCGAGTCCACGTCCGTACATCAGAGAACATTTTTTTAAATCATGTTAGTCAGATACAGACAGAACACTCTGGATTTCTTCATAATAAAGGCTGTCAGCATTGTGTACCCGTGCTTGTGATGGTGTATGAAGTGTACCGTGCTGAAGCACACCTCTTCAAAGTGTGCCAGGGCCAAGGAAGTGTACAATGCTTGAGCACGTCACACTGGTCAGATGAGCTGGACTTTAGGGGTGAAGCGTGCTGAGGCATGGTACAGATTGCCAGTGACTGACTGATGGTCATATCGCCCAGGCCTAGTTAGACATTAAAAGACAAGTAACCCTTTCACATTGTGATGTCATAGTTTTAGGAGTTGCTGATGCTGATTTTGAGGAGGGCAATTAAAAAACATTTTATGTAAAAAGGTAAAAATGAGAGCGTTGAGGAGGGGAAGTCCTCACCACTCTGAAAAAACGGAGGAGAAGGGGAAAGAGGTAAAGGGGAAGCTGAGGGGGGGGGGGGGGGGGAGGAAGGAAGGAAAGGGGGTTGTTATTCAAGGCCACGCTGGCCAGCTGATTTCCAACATCAGTGTGCTTCTCTGTCACTCTCACATAGACGACCAAAAAGGAAACTCCTAACTGCATTCCTTTATCAGTGACAGTGGAGGTACCGAGTTACCACAGAGAGTCAAGAGGGAGTGAACAGAGAGTCGTTATGGAAACCCTTGTAGAGTTCACTCTTATTTACCGACAGCACTCTGATAATAGTACCTGAAGTGTACCACGCCCTGCATAACACACACCTGGAAGCTGTGTTTGACAGTCCCTTCACCTTTTAGAAATGTCTCATTATCATTCAAGTTACCACGCCTGTGCTGCTTCAAGAAAAACAAAACCCAATCGTTCCATGATTAAACAAAAAGGGCCCTATCAACATATTTCAAATGGGACTAGAACTACAGTCTTAAAAAGTCAATCCTAACAATCCTAAATCTAGGACTGTCACGTTCTGAATAAAACTTCAAACTCATTCAGAATATTTCAACACTTTAGATGTGAGATTTGTCCTTTCTTTAATTACACAATTTCAGAACTCCTAATTGTTTCTTGTTAAAGTGTTGAGTCAGTATGCATGGTACATATTCACATCAGTGAAATACTTCATTGTACATATTAGATGCACACTTGTTTAATTTCAGCAGTGCATGAGCGTCTTTCCTGAGTTTCAGCGTCTCTGCTCTGCCTGCGTGTTCCTACCGAGAGCGAGACACAATCACACTGACTGACACGGTGACTCGCCTCCTTAATGGTTTGTCAGACACAATGCCAGGATATGAATTTTGGCTGAGCCTCTAACCCAGGGATGGGCAACTTCGTTCACAGCAAGGGCCATATTAATTTAATTCTCACTGCCAGAGGCCAAATTTTAGGATACAAAAAACGATTACAGTCTATTATGTCTCAAATTTAACTAAACATATACCAGTGATCAAATATTATTATGGACATATTTCAGGTTTTCATGATTTCATGGTAGATTTTGTCATGTGTTCTTCATGTTTCCAATTAATTGATATATAAGAATTGCCCTGAGGGCCGCGTTGAGGGTTGATGTGGGCCGCATGTGGCCCCCGGGCCGCCAGTTGCCCACCCCTGCTCTAAGCTGAAGAAGCTACAACTCTTTCTTCCTCTTTTCAGTGTCCACATGTTGTATTTAATACTCTACAGTAGTAATTTAAAAAGCATGACTACTTGACTAACTGACACCCAAACAGTTTCAGGCTGAGCGAGTCAACAAGGACAATGTGACACAAAAAGGGACAAGAAAGAGAATTGATTTAAATAAAAAGGGGAAAAAACAATAATTAAATCTTATTTCAGCTTCAAAGCCTACACTTTGATCTTATACATTTAAAGAGTCTTGAAACATTGTTAACTTTTAAGGTTAAGAGTTCAAATACTTAAAAAGTATCACGTTAATGATTCAAAAATTCCAACTGTCTGTCCTCTATTACCAAACCTCATCTCATTTAATAAATCAAGACTGGCTTAGGTCATGTTATCACCCCAAACCCAACTTTGACATTCCTCCCCTAATAAATTAGATATTGTTCTAGATGCAAAAATCAAGATTCTTCTCTTCTGAGATTTAAAATCGATTCATAACTTCTAAAAATTATTAATTAATTATTATTATTATTTTTTGTCTAATCAGTCACTTGCTGCTAAGTGCTAAGGCTAGCTCAGTAGAATGGCAAATAGAGCAACAAGAAATTCAGTCTCACAGATGACTGGAGTAGATCCTGTAGTATGTACTCATTCATAAATAGACTTTGAATCATGAATCCATGAATCATTTTGAATCGAAAATCGATTCTGAGTCTAAATCATGACCCCAAGAATCAAAATTTGAGCAGCCCTAACTGCTTCTCAAAAGTTGTAGTTGTAAATTTCTTCCAAGTGCATGATGGAAAAAAAATAACAATAACATGCCATTTTGTAGTAGTGCCCAAATTCTGAGTGAACATGATCCTACCCCATAGAAGTTCACGCATTGTATCCCACAATGCATTGTGAAAAGTAGTATACTATTGATGGTCACTTTCCGAGTAATATATACAATCATGAATGGACAGTCCAAAGATTTTTTACGAGCGGAGAGCGGCGTTTGACTTGAACACAGAAACACAATAAAGTTCATATTTTTTATTATTGAAATCTATGATCTGTTTTAATTAAGAGTAAAAGATCGTCAACATTAGTTTGTCCTAATGATGACACGAGACCAAAGTCTGTGAGCACAAATAACATTAAAAACATTATTAATGAGTCCACTGCTACTGTATTATTATTATTATCATTATTATCATCATCATCAGACTGCTGTTTTGAATTGACCCTGTTTTGTTAGAATAATAAACTTGAGCGTAGCCTAGGATATAAACACATTTAATTGACATATCTTAATAACTATAGGTTTATAATCCAGCCATGTCATTACCTGGCTTTATCTAAAACACAACATTTGAACTTCTTGTGTCTTAGTTTTTACTAAAGGTACAAGAATCTGTACTTCACAGCAGAAGTCAAGGAGCAAGTGAAACAGAGACTGTGCTGGAGGGGGAGACCAGACCCCCATGTGACCAACCTGTTGCATCAAAGCCCACTGTACCTGACACAGTAAATGTCTCCAGTTAAAAAACAACATGTAGCCTTCTGCTCTCAGCACATGAAGAAGTAATGAAGGAGAACTCTGAGGTGGAGCACCTGCTGGACAGTCCTTCATGGTACCTGTCTGAGCTGCCCATCAGCAGAGGCAAAATGCATCGAGCTACTGGAAGACACACAAAGACCGTTTCCCAGCAGTTAGGTACCTCTCTGCCCCGTGTACAACTAGAGGAGAAAAGAAACCGACTATCTGGTGACGAGGCAGAGATGCTCTTGTTCATGAAGAGAAATCAGCCATTAATGTTAGAGTCATAAGAACTGAAGAAAAAAACCTAAAAGGTAATTTTTATGTTCTTCGGTTTAATATCTTTTAAAACAGTACAGAAACTGCACTTTTGTTTTTTCAAGGTTTCTAAAAGATAAAACTGTTATCCTGTGAAATGATGCACTTTCTTCATTTTGGGATGTTTTATAAAGTGAAATATAGGATCCAGGTTCTGTTCTTTCATTTTTCAAAGTTAAATAAATATGTAAAGTTAAATTACATTGTGTTGATTAAAAAGTTATGTTGCACCTAATTTTTGTGTGAGAAAAGTAAAAATTGTTTGATACAAGTGATATTAACTTTAGGGTTTTTTGTTGTTGCAAAAAGCGATTTAGTAACTATCAAGTAACCTGGACTGAGATTTGACTTAGTGAGCATGAGAGAAGTCCATGTAACATGGTTTAACTATACAGTTACTTAACAATCAGTGTTTTATTATGTACATACAGTAAAGTTTAACATTTTCATTAAAGAACAGATTTTTTTTTAAACTTTCAATTAAAGTTCTTTTAAGTAAGAAAATCGGTATCGGCCAAAATCTGCATCATCCAAGGATGATGGTCTCTGTAGTTCCCACTTCCCTCTACTCTGTTCCACTGCGGCTGAAACAAAACTACATTTTTTTGCCTGGAAGACGTCACATTTTATACCATCACAGGTGCACCGTTACATCCCTAATCTACACATTAGCTACAGTTCTTATAAAGCTACAGCTAACGGAGTTCTGAAAGGCTAAAATAGAACAGAAACACAAGATCTCTTACACATGTTTCCAAATGAATCTATCACTGTGTGAAAATTTGCCAATGAACACTAAAATAGATTTAATACACAAAAGAGAATACAAAACTAAACCACAATTTTGCAAGAAACTGGTGCATAAAAAAATAACTTAAAGTGGTTTCACATTAGGGACCCGGGCCTTGATCGGAGTACACTTGTCCCCAAAGTCCGGTTCATTTGATCTTTATGAACACAAACATACTGTACCCAGGCACTGCATGATTCATGTGTACGGTCCACGGGAGATGTGAACGCAACCGTGCTCAAACAAGGGAGATGTGAACAAACAGTACGAAATGATCATGCCTAACATTAAACATCAACATGAATCATGAGAAGGTTGTGATCGTTATCCTGCCTGTCTATATCACACACCTATGGTTTAGTCAGGGTTATTTATTTAGATTAAAATAATGTCTTTTATGTACCTCATTTACCTGAGAAGGTAAACCGACCTGCATAAAGGCAGTTAAAAAACCAGGGTGGGATATCAACAGGAGCCATATGCTAGTAAATATTGGTTGAGCCCAGTGAGGTTAATGTTCAATCAGACATTCTGGCACATGTCCAACCTTTGTTTAGGTGCTTGAAATCCTTCACGGAAGTTGGCTAGAGAAATAAGACAGTAACTGGAATGTCCTCGTGGCCTCGGGGTATGGAGACTGTCCATCCCCAACACAATTCACCATTACATAAAAAACTGTCAAAACTGAAGGAACAATACTGTAAAAAGCAAACACAAGATTGAGGAGTGGCAGCTGGCACAGTGTTGGAAAACATACCCAAGAAAGCAACAACATTTAAAACTATGGTTTGCTTAAAAAAGTCATGATATTAGTCGACCAGGTAGGCTCTGTGTAGCCTCAGCAATGTGAAAAAAAAGAAAGAAAACACCAGGTGAGAGGTTTGCACACACACACCACATACCACACACAAACATCTTGGACATGTTTAAACACATCTGAGATGTCCTCCTCACCAATGAGCTACCTGAGGAAAGGTATAGGAAGAGTAACCTGCATTACAAACTCATATGAAACTGAAGCCCCTTTTGGAGTGATTTTCAAACATGTCAAAGTCCAAATCAGATTTCTTCTTCAGGTTTTACAGAACTACTTCTTGTTCTTCTTCTTGCATTATAAGTTAAGTTAAGTTAAGTCAATAACTCTTTCCACAAGTGGAAGTGTAGTTACTGTGTAATTTTCTATTATTGTATTTTTTTTATTTAACTGATGTAAATATGTTTTTTAACTTCTATTTGTATTTTTAATAATTATATTCCTGTTTCCTGTTTTCTTGAGCTGCTGTAATGCAAACATTTCCCCCATGGGGGATCAATAAAGTTTATCTTTATCTTTATCCTAAGTGTTAGTGTCATGTGTCTCTTACTTTGTTATACTGTAGTCCTTCTTACAGTAAGTGTATGCTGCAGAGCCGTGTTGTTTTCTCTGACTTTTCAAAACCACAACTTGCAGTCTGAGTGCTAAGCGGGGCTGAGCTCAAAACCAGTTTCACAGCATAGCACACAGGTCGTGAACAAGTCTGTCTGCACACACAACCCCACAGACCTCAGGCTGCAAAATCTTTTGAGATGCAGTGGGCTGGTTTCACAGAAGGTTTATAAATAAACACACAGATCAGAGTATTTCCTCTACACGATGTCAGCTCGGCCATCGCAACCACCAATCTCAGTGTCTTAAAGAAAAGCATCAGAAACTCCTGTGTTCCAGTTTCAAAGCAATAAAAAAAAAACAATATATATATTTTTTTGGTTTTAAGGTTGTGTTTGGAGTAAAACAATGATTTGTTGTCAGGCTTAAGATGAGTCATAATCATGATTAGGGTCAGGTAAGGATTTGGAGAAGGGTCCACCTCAAAAACAGACCCCTACTCTCCTGTGATTCAGGTGAAGACAAGCAAAACATTAGAGGGTGTGGGGACTTTCAGTAAGACACTCACTGTCATGGAAAATATGCTACAATAATAATAATAATAATAATAATGTTTTATCATCTCTATTGGCCTTAAACAAACATCATAAACTTCATTTTAGGAGTTTCCTGTCTGCAGAATCGATTCATAAAGAGCCAACTTTGGAGGACAGGGCTACACAAGAAGAAGAAACGGGGAATGTAATGTTAATACACAGAGGCCTTGTTGACATCACCTACACGGGTTCTGTTTACATTAAATCGACATGCAGCACAAATGAGCTGGCTATGCTAACCAGCTAGCTACATGCTAACTTCCACTCCCCTCCTGATTTAATGCGGACAGCTACATTAATGTCACTGGTTCATAATGTCATGTCGTCCGTGTGTTAAACTTCCTTTCCATGTTTAGTCCAAATAAAGGAGTATTTTACAAACACAGTGCGCACATTCACAAGCGCCACATCATGGAAAACTCACCCATTCCTGTCCGTCGCTCACACTCTCTATCAAAGGTTTGTGAATCTCCTCTCCTGCAGCTTCAGCTAGCTAAAACACAGGTAGATACGTCTAATCGACCACCGACTTGTTTTCTGTCGATTCACTGTCGTAAAAGGAGCAAAGTGAGCCGTACATCCATTCGTCTTCTCCCCCAGCCTGCCCTCTTCTCAATTTGTGCTGTTTCAAGGATATTGTGCAGGAAGTTCACCAATAGTCTCCACCTTTTCTTGGACTTGCTGCCTGCCGGCTGCTGCCACCAAGACAGACAGGCTGCAAAATATCAGGAAACATCGCGATGTTTCAGGGAGAGAAGTCCAGCGAGAGGAATGTTTGATGGAATGTTGATCTCCAGTGTAGAACTGTGTGTGTGTGTGTGTGTGTGTGTGTGTGTGTGTGTGTGTGTGTGTGTGTGTGTGTGTGTGCGCGCGCGTGCGTGTGTGCGTGCGTGTGCGTGTGCGTGCGTGTGTGTGTGAGAAAGTCAGAGACCTCGATTATGCCTCTCTGACTTCTCCATACTTGTTATATTTTGTTGTAGTTTCTTGAAGCGAATATTTTGATTAACGCAAACGGCTACATGGTGTAGTTTAAAAAGTAAGTTGAGTTTGTAAAATAATAACTAGGCTACATTTGAGCATTATTGTCTATTAACATACCGTTTTTTAAAGATGAAATATAAGAGAAAATTAAGCATACAAAGCTATAGAATCATAGCGTCATTCACACACAATGATGATTGAAAATAACTTCATAAACTGATAGTTAGGCCTACTTATAAATGCATTTTTGTTATCTGAAACTAAAACTAAAAATTAGACCTTACCTTTTTATTTTATTTTACATAGGATTAATAAAATCCCTGAGGTAAATTCTAGTTTACACAAAACTAAATCAAATTGTAGAGGAAATGTGGTCAGTTGTCGTCTTTGACACACTGAGTGACACACAGCCTATCCTTACTTTTTGTCTGAGGCACGTCAGACTTCATTTTGATGATCTTGCTGACTGCAGAATTTAAAACACTTTTCCCTTTCTTGTAAAATATCTTATGAGGTAATGTTTAAAGACGGTTTACAAGACTTTCACTAAACAAAAACTAAACTGACAAAGAAGAATAAAAAAAAACGAATTAAAACTAAACTGAAATTAAATAAAAACTGATGAAAAATCCCAAACTCTTATAACATTGGATATAACTAGAGTATTTGGAGAACAATGGTGTTGAAGCAGACAGGCATGGTGTGCATACAGCAGACTGTAGGTGTAATGTGCACAGTGCACGCAGGCTGATTTGAGGGATACAGGCTTTCAGGAAAACGGCTGAGCATCAGGTGTGATAAGTCCTGTCGCAGCATCATTCTGAGAACATCACTACAGAGGGAAATATATGAGCACATCGTTCCCTTCATTTCCCCCCTTCAACCTTCTCTTCTACCCGTCTGTGTCTCTGTCTGTGAATGCAGTTTGTTTTTGATGCATTAACTTCTGGCAGTGTCATTAAATCGTTTGGCATCTCACGGCACAAAAGGATCTCTCTCATCTGCAGAGTGACACAATGCTATTTCAAGCATGCTGACCACACCTAAAAAAAAACACATTTGCGGTGAAGGAAACGCAGATGAGAGCATGTGAAATCTAGAAAAGGTCAAAACAGAGTTTCTTTAAATACAGTACGTCTTTAATTATTCTGACACACAAAAGGACTGGGATGATCCACGCACATTCATTTCACAGGGGAACTTCTTGCTATGCACATCGACATGTTCAATATGAAGAACATGTCAATTTGAAGTCTTTTATGCCTCAGTTACTTTTTTAGTTTTTAGTTTCTTTTCAAGATCCTTGTAGCATGTACTTCCAAAATGACTTCCTAAAAGATTCTTCTCCTCTATTTCAATTTAATTTCCATCTTCAAGGATTGTTATTTTCCCATATTTACCTTTACCTTTCATTTCTTAAAAGTTAATCACACAATATGGCTTGTATGGCCTTTGGGCGGCTGTGGTTCGGTGGTTGAGTCGGTCGTCTCTCAACCAGAAGGTCAGGGGTTAGATCCCCAGCTCCTGCAGCCACATGTCACATGTGTCCTCGGGCAAGACAGGGACACATCTGATGGTCTTACTCAGCAGTCTCTACCATCAGTGTGTGAATGTGTAGGTGTGAGCTGCGATGTAAAAGAGCTTTGAGTAGTCAGAAGTATAGAAAAGAAATATACAAGCTCAAGTCCATTTACCATGACCAAACCAGTTCTCTTCTGTGCAGTAGGTTTGGTTTTGGGGAACAATGTCCCCTCACCAGCTTATCACTCTCTCTCACCGCAGAATGAACTGTTAGAAAGGAAGTAGTTGAAGGCAAATTCATCCTGACAGGATCCATTAAAGCAGAGCGTCAACAGCTCTACAAAAGACGTGTAAACACAAATTCTATGCAAATGTGTTTGACCACATAGGCACCTCGCCAGCACCCACACCCACACACACACCCCCCCCCCCCCCCCCCACACACACACACACACACACACACACACACACACACACACACACACACACACACACACACACACACACACACACACACACACAGTTCAGTGTTGCCCAGTTTGAATAACAGGCAGTGGAAATCAACTGAAACCACAACACTGGTTCATTTCCATTTGCAAATACAGTTTGTAGATCACTCGTAGCTCGTTGCCTTTATTGGATCGTTCCAGTCATAAACATTTCACATTGATGAGTACATTTATCATGAGTTCAGGATGGTTTTCTGGAAAGAGCTAAATCAACATTTCACTTCTAATTCATCACTTCTAAACTAAACCATTTTTATCAGCTGACCATGAAAAAATGATGAACACACAAAACATTCAACACAAAGGAAAGCCAACTCCATTATGATCTGTTCAGTAGTAATATGTGTGTAAACATATTGTGTAAATGATTAGCTGTAATAGGAATTGTAGATATCAATAATTTATTTTTGACATGTAAGAATTCCAAGCCGACATATCCACAATGTAACTTTCACTAGTAACAAATCTAATTAAAGATATCTACATGTCATTTTTCACTTGTGGAAATGGTCATTGTAGATATCTGTAACTTAATTAAAACTAGTCAGCTTGTCCCATTGACTTCCATTCAAATTGAATTACAGATATCTGTAATTCAATTTTTACATTCAAAGTCGACATATCCATAATGACATTTTGACATGTCGCAATTCTACTACATATCTACAACTCAATTCTCACTAGTAGAAATGTTCATTCTTGATATCTACAATTCAATTCTTACTATGACAAAGTTCATTTATGATATCTACACTTCTTCTTACATTACAGATATCACACATTAATTCTAGATATCTAAAATGCAATTCTTACAAATTACATTATTGATATCTTGACCTGGAATTGCAAGAATTGCATTTCAGATATCTGAAATGCAATTCTTGATGTCTGAAATTACATTCTTACGTGTAACAATTACATCAGAGATAGCTTCAGTTTTCTTTTTAACTAGTCAAAATCGAATTGTTGATATCAAAAAAGGAATTTCCACATGTACAAATGTCATTGTAGATATCTGCAGTTATATCTGAAATGGTTTGATAATTTTTGATATCTGAAATGGGAAATTACATTTCCATTAGTAACAATACCTTTTCAACATGTGGAAATTCAATTGTAGATAATCTGTAATCATTAGTGAAAAAGTAATTACTGATATCAAAATTACATTTCCACATGTTGAAATGTAACTTCCAGAAGTAAAAACTACTGCTGCTTGTCAACAGGCAAGGAGTTAAGTTAAACCCCAGCAGTGGCTCAAAATGTGTGTGCAATGACAGAAACCTCCCTAAAGTGGCTCTATCTGACGGCCATTACTCTTGTTGTGTTGTATTATATTTGTGAAAATCTTCTTTTGTCACTGACAGTCACAAAAGGAAAATAAGATAAGATAATACTTTTCCCCAGAGGGGAAGTTTGGGCATTTCAGCAGCAAGACACACAAGTAGAAAATCAAATAAAAGATACATACAAATAAAATAACAATAGGAGGTATAAATGATGGTTTTCATCATTCTTTATGTTGAAAATAATAATAAAAAAAAAGTTGTTGGTGTCAGA
This sequence comes from Labrus mixtus, assembly GCF_963584025.1. Lineage (NCBI taxonomy): Eukaryota > Metazoa > Chordata > Actinopteri > Labriformes > Labridae > Labrus > Labrus mixtus. The sequence goes on from NC_083623.1 coordinate 27,090,206, forward strand.
TGATTTACGACATTACGGTATGGTAATGACTGATGGGTGGATGGGCTCCATCAGACTCCAGAAACACAAATGGCACTTACATGTTGCCATATTTCAGGGTGTGATATTAACGTCCCTGTTACTCCTCATCTTTAATGTGTAAGGCACAGAGGAAAAGGTGGGCTGAACGCTGTACAAGCCATGCTGTCTGCACTTCTCAAGGCTGTAACTCAACATTAAACCACACTGGGACACCATTATTATGCTGCATTAGTAAGTACAAGGAGTAATGACAGCAGAGTTTGTGTTTTTGTTTTGGCATTAAGAGCTTATGTAGAATGGCTTCACTTGAATATATTCACGGTGAATGGTAAATGGACTTCGGGGTTTTCTAGTCTTCTGACTACTCAAAGCGCTTTTACACCCAAAGTCACCCCTACCCGATACCGATATTAGATTGGTCGCATCTCTAGTTGCGCGCTCCATGTTGGGGGCTGTAGTCCTCGTTACAGGGTAACATTGGTTTGAATCGAACCTCAGCCCCTTTGCAGCATTTTGTCCCCCACTCTCTCCTCCCATCATGTCCTGTCTCTCACAAACTGTCCCATCTCATAAAGGCAAAAAGGCCAGAAAACAATTTAAAAAAAAAAAAGACAAACAAAGAAATAAACAGGAGCACTGTGGATTCAAAAGTCACTATGGCTCACTTTTATGAGGAAAACAAAAAAATAAACTTTTGGTAGATATTAAATGTGATGAGTCTGTATTTAAGGTGCAATTACCAACATTGTCCAGTAGAGGGCAGTGTAATCTTAGTGTAGTTGTAATGCATCTCTATAAGAAGCGAAATCAGTTCTGTACTAATTACGAAAGAATCTTTTAAAGTAATCATACAAATACTTTGTCTTTATTGTTTAATTCAAACTGTTACATCAGCTTGTTGCATTACAAATACCAAAGCTGTAGCTGTATACTTCTTTCAGTTAGAAAATGAAAGAACTGACTTTTTTCAGTAGTATCACCCAGTAGCCTTACAATGGCAACATGTTTGTTTTGAGTTTGAGTTTTGCTGAAATAGAGCGGGCTGTCTGAGGGGCATTAAAGCCTTTATTACAACACAAGCAGTTGGGGAAGATGAAGTCAGATCCTTTACTTGTGGAAAAAAAATTACAAAATCCACACTTCAATCCAAAATATTCTATTACAAAAAAAGATAAAAGTAGAAGTATAGGCTTAGTAAAAGCTGATGTTTTGTCAGAATATACATAAAATATTTATAGCACCATGCAGCTATTGCCATGCTGAGTCATGGTGAAATAGTTGAATCTCTGTAGAAAAAAAACATAAAAATCTTAATAGGAAAATCACTATTTTCTTTGTCTGTTCAAGAAACAAATCCAGTCCAATGGTTCCCCTAGCTGTTCTAACTTTTTTTTAAATTGTTTTATTCAGTGTTTTTGCATTGACATGAATTCATAATGTGTAGATTTTTAAAGATGTACTAATTTAATCCCTGTTGGATAATTAATCCACAGAAATGCATCAAACTCACTTTAACTGTGAAGATGTCATTACCAGCTAATCATGGTTGTTTTTAGAGATAATTCACCTGACAGGGAAAAAAATAACTGGTTACTAAGAACATGGGCACATACTGAAGTAAAAACAACAGTTTGAAAAAAAGTTTTGTATTAAAGGAGCATAACATGACACGTAGCATTCAAATGGGTACTGCAGTCCAGATTGAAACATTGTAGAGAGCTGTCTCCCCCCGCCCCCTCCTCTCTAGAGTCGATGCTTTAGGTTGCAGCTACAGGTCACCATGTTTCTGACACTGTATCTTCAGTGTTTATCCAGCTCTGCATGGGTCTGTAAACCTTTCTGTGTTCTAACCTCTCTCCATTTTTCAAAAACATCTCCAATATTGATCCTAGTTTGAACATGTTTCTGCTCGTGGAGCTTATTAGAAACATGCAGAGGCTTTTTAGGTCGGATACAATCACTTCTATCTGAACCACTTCTCTTGAACACTTCCATCACTGCAACACCTGTTGACCTGATAACTGGTCTCATACCAAACCGAGGGGCGTCCAAAACTTGTGGATGGGGGAACCTGCCACATATGTAGCTATCTTTATACTTGAGTTCTATATATGAGTTCTATATAAGGCAACTTCACCCAGTAACTGCAGTCTGAGGATATGTGTGGCCAAGTATCCTCTCAGGCTGTTTGGCCCACTGAACATCAGCTCTTTCCTGCAGCATGAGTGAGCAGTATTGCTGCTCAACATCCTGGTGCATTTATATCCTCTGCAACTGTTTTTTCTGGAGCCACTATCTTATTCTCTCGTCATTTCACGGCCACCTCTCTCTGTACTGATGATGCCTAATATCAAAGAGGATTTCCTTAAGTATTAACATGGATTTTCCCTTCCTCTCCCATCATCCAGCTGAGTCACTGACCTACTTATTCCTTTCACCGCCAGCAAAAGAGAGAGAGGCACGTTTCATCCCTTTCCCTCCTCTGCTGGACAGATGGTGCTCCAGTCTTTTATTGGCTGCTGTTCTTTGTACCGAGGTATGACGAGAGCATCCCAGCTCATGTATGCAGACTGGATGGTCTGCCTGGATAAATCAAATGTTTATTCTCTGAACAGGTGACTGAGCAGCTGGCTACACTGACACAGCAGACTGCAGACATCCCAGTTTGTGCCTTATGCTGCATTCATGTGGTGTCGGACACATTGGAAAAACGAGTCTCTCCGAGATGTAAAATGCACACAAATGAACACCTGCTCAAGTCAGAACAACAACTTGGATACTCGGACAGAATGCGATGCCCGACTTCCCGACTTGACGTCAGAATCAATTTCACATAGGGGGCAAAATATGTTTTGTAAATTTTAACAATTTTTTTATTATTTCACGTATTGCACGTCAACTTTTTGCTCAAATATAACTTTTAACAGAGACATTTCACTGATCTTCTTCATAGCATCAACGCTTCTTTGTGCTGTTGTTACAATATTCCGACTTTCCGAACTGAAATCACGTGAACACACTGAAGTCGGAAGAACGACTTCCAAACTCGGAAACTTCCAAACAGCACCTGAATGCAGCATTATATCATTCTAAAAGAGTGGCTGAGGAGAAACCTGACCAATAACAATTCTGGTGTGTTGTTGGATAAGATTGAAGTCGACATATATATATATATATATATATATATATATCTATTACACTGTCCTAAAAATGACTTGTACTCATTGTCTGCCATAAAAGATGAAGGGGTTGGTTCGAGGGAAAAGCAATATGTTATGGATGATACAAGTCCACCATCTTTTCTAAAGTTAGCATGTTATATCATCTTTTCTTAAAGGCTCATAATCACTGTGACCTTTCCCAGACAACGAGGCTAACATCATTAGCATAAAGCACCTGAACCCTTCAAATAATTGTTGCTTCATACTCTTTTGATTTTGAATGAATATCAAACAATGAACCTCTGCTCACAGTTTTTCTGCAAAATGATGTGGCTGAAGCTTTTTACAGAAACGACTGTTGCAACATATTTGTATTATTATTATTATGTATCTCTTTTTGCCAAACGCGGGTCGTTACATTTTCTGTCATTTCCAAACTGTCTCCTTATTTATTTCATGTTCAGGACCAAGTTGCCTTAACAATTAAGAAACAACGTGTGCTGTTGATGTTGGTAATGTTTTGGTTTGTCCCACTGTTCCCATCAGCTTCATTTTTATACAACAGGAGGCTACATTAAGAGAAATGCTTCCGTGTCTGACCGGAAAAACACAAATAAGTTGAAGTGACAATAAGAAGCCAATAGTTCATTACTTTTTTGGTCATTCAAAGAACACTGAAGAGTTGTTTTTCAGTCAAAAATAGAAGTTTGCTGTTTTTTTATGACTTTTAAAAAAAAACTTTTTAAAGGCCTAACTAGTTTGCTAAAATGTAACCATAAAACCAACCAAAACTGTAATTAAAGAACTACAAACAGCCGATAGGTCACAGGCTACTGGAGGGGTTGTCTTTGTCCATAGTGGCGCATCTTGTTTACTGGCAATGTGTGATGTCATGACAGTGTGTCGGCCTATCTAATGCTGCGTTCAGGTGCTGCTCCGGTGGTCAAAGTTTTCCGAGTTGGAAAGTTGATGTGCAATACGTGAATTAATAAAAAGTATGTTAACATTAAAAATAACAGATTTTGCCCCCCACTTGATGACGATTATGACGTCAAGTCGGGCACCTCTTTCTTTTCCGAGTTTCAGAGTTGTTGTTCCAACTTGAGCAGGTGTTCGTGTGCTCGTTTTTTCGACTACACTACATGAATGCACCATATTTCCCAATTGTTTATTTAAAGCCATGGCACCTCACACCCTCACGGATTGGCGCTCAGGCACAGCACACTACCATTACGGTTTCAGGCTTCAGGGGGACATGGGGGATTTGGGCCTGCTAGGTTCAACTTGGAGTCAAATGCTTGCTTCCCCGATCACCATACAAACCGGGCTCAACACGTGCAGCACTATTCAAGAGCTCCCGTTGGCTGAGGCTCGTCGCTAGGCCCCGCCCCTCTGCCTGTACGTCACCGCGGCAGTATGTGAGGCGCTCTGCAGCGCTGCAGGAGAGCCGCACTGCACAGTGCGACTCAGGACTGGGCGAGGCGCTGATCCCGGTGTTTGCCCTCATCCATCATCGATATGGAAATTACCAGAGCCTTCTTTCGGAACCAAGCCCTGAACCCTCACCACCGGAGTCCGCTCCAACTAGAGACACGGACTACTAAACACTGTAGTTGAGAGTGTCGCTGCACCAGAGCCCGGCTCGGTTTCTCTCCTCCAGTCAAATGAAGAGGATAATGGTGATGATGATTAGACACAGCTCCAGATGAAAAGTGTCTCTCCCGGAAACAACTTGTGACCCTTTATCTGCGGTTTCTGAATCAGGACCATGCCTGCCATGTGTGTGTCTGCAGTGGTGAGTCCTTTAGGCTTCATTTCATCTGCCTGTTTTCATTCTTTATACCAAGGACTCTTCTGCAAGATTCTCAATTTAAAGGGACAGTGCCTGTTTTTTTCGTCCCAGACTGAACTTCTAATCAAGAATCCGATATGGTCTTAACTTGCACAACTTTTACTGTGAAATAAACTCAGGACATGATCTTGTTGTTTAGGGTTCAAACGCCATCAGCGTGTCGTTCATTTCAGCAGGCCTTTAACAACAACACAAAAGAGTCTCTCCCACAGAGGGATGGACAAAGAGAGGGCACACAGCAGTCTATTATTTAGCTGATACAATCCGTGTCGGCCAAACAACTGGAAATGTCAAGTCAACTGACTTCTTCCATGTCGACTGTCAGGAGCACTGTGTGTCTTAATATTTATATAAAATATGATTTAATAATGTTGAAGTGTGTGATCGAGGTAACTTTTAGAGACCATGCACTGTGGCCAAATATCGAAAGAAAAAGAGTCTTTCTCACCACATTTCTAATGAACATCTATCACCATTAAACCCACTGTGAGGGCATTTTAACTGGTTAAGAAACAGACTGAAACTTAATACAGGTGTGTCTTTGATGGACAAACATCAGCATGTACATTGATTATATCTATCAGTTATTGTTCAGGTCTGTAAATGCTGGGTGGGTCTCAAAGGGCACAGACCTGATGGGCCTTGGTTTACAATTCAACTGAAAGTTGATGACAGGAAGTGATACATAGGACAGTTATAAGACAGAGAGGGAGAGGATTTCTGTTCTTGAAAACATACTGACCCATGTTCAGGATCAGCACAAAACAAACAGGCTCCAGGTCAGCATTGAGGATGAACAGATGAACGATAAAGACGACTTTGGATTGGTATCAGAGCTGGGAGAATGGTTTGAGTTATTAGATAATGGGACAACATGATCTTTATCTTTTTTACAAAGTCATTAAACATCGTCGATAACATTCAGAAAAAAAAACTCAGCAAGGAAAGGTTTTATTTAACTGTAAGGTTTACTAAAGTCAACATGAAATACACAACAAGAATGAGTTTATCACAGTTTAGGATCTGTTCACGCAATTCATCGATATCACACCAGAGGGAGTGATTTACTGAATATCAGCACATCATCAGGACGACATCACGAGGGGAACAATGAAACAGTTTGTTCCTTCAGCCGGTGATGACCAAAACTCACCACGGCTGCACCTCATCATATTCATTATGTAAGGGATCATGTATGGTGAGCATTGTAGTGAAGTGAGGGTGTTGTTAATGTGGAACCCCAACAGGTTGACCTCGTCGTGAAGCCGAGGGGTCTCGTCTCCCCCTGAAGGGCTTCTTCCACGTTAACAGCCCCCTCACTTCATTACTCCACTTATTAAACAGCTAGTTCATCAGGACATCAATTATGGACACAAATGATTGGAAAATACTTTACAGATAAAAAAAATTATTGAATTATCCCGTTAAAGACACACTGACAACAAAAAAGTCCCTCAGGGGTCAGTCTTAGGCTTTAGGTGGACTTGGGGGGATTTGGGCCTACCCGAGTTCACCTGTGAGTCAAATGCTTCTCTGATCATCGTACAAACAGGGTTCAACACGTGCAGGGTCCGAGGCACACTGGCCGTTGATCCCGGTGTAGCCCTCGTCTGTCATCGCCATGGTAATAACTAGAGCGTTGTTTCAGAAGAAGGCCCTGAAGCCTCAACATCGGAGACTATTGTTCCATAAGTGTAACTTATAACTCAGCTCCCACAACTTGATGAAGAAGACAACACAAACCAAAGCTGTGTTAAGTAGATTCTGTCAGTAGAAGTAAAGTCAAACGTTTACTGTAATAATGTTGCTGGATTCTGTCAGAGATGAATTCAGGGCGACTGACTCCAAACAGAGCTGAGGACACACAGCAACAGGTGCTTCAGTCGTGTTCTTGTTTGTTTGGGGGGGAGGGGGGATGGAGAAAGTTCACGGTGAAGTGCACGTGTATGTTTGCGTGCCTGTGTTTGCCTGTGTGTGTGTGTGTTAGTGTGTTGGTGTGTGTGTTTGTGTGTAGTGGGCCGTACTTTAATTTGACAGTAATTACAGCTTGATGAAATCTGCCACAGACAAACCAACACAAACATCCCACCCAAGTAGCTACCAACTGTCTTTATGGACACATCATTATGTAACACACACACACACATACACACACACACTAGCTTGATTGTTTGCAGGATCTACCATGTGGAGTTTATGAAGCTATTCCTGAAGATCTATTATTTATTTTGCACTAACAGTATTGATCCATCTGTAAGTCCTTGTTTCTACTAAAACCGTCAGAGGTTTAATGACATGTGTGTAGTTGTACTGCAGACAGACAGACAGACAGCTCTTCCCAGTTGTTGACAGGGTGTATGCAGCCCGTCTGTCCATGTGCATGTTAACTGCTTATTTTAGAGGGGTGTTATGAAATGTGCAAGCACTCAGATTGACCCCTTTCTGTTGTCAATATCACATTTCAAGTTAAGTGCCATCGAGTGGGAGTCATGGAGCTATAACGCTGTGTTCCCAAGGCTCAAACTTTAGGCAGACGTTGAAGGTTTTCATATGTAGTTATAAAATCAAAAGACTTGTTTTTTTAAAGATTTATCAAAATGAATTCTGTGTTTAGGCGATGTCTTCACCACAAGCAGAACAGCAGGTGTCAGTTCTTCTTACAATGGAAAACAGAAGAAAAAAAATGAAACGACTGAAGGGGAAAAATGAAGATGTAGGAGTTTTGATGACAGCAAGCAACAAAGAAATGATCCTAAAAGCTCTTCCACTATCCTCGTTATAAAAAACAAGAGGTTTTATGGAATATAAGATTGTATGTTACAGATGTGTGATCAACAGTGAACAGTAAATGTCTCCTTTTCCACCTTTTTAGATTCTTGCTCAGATAGTAGAACATCAGTCTCTGATGTTTGTAAGTTTCATGTCTAAGATAAAACAGAATGAAAACATGGGGATTAAAAGAGTTTGACATTGAGCCACATGTCACCGTATGAAGATTCAACATATGAGCTGAACGTCTGCTGCAGTGCTCACCATGCAGCATACAGGGTGCTGCCTGGCCTCCTCCTGCTCCAGATAGAATTACAGGCAGGGAGGGACTGCTGATGAAATATGGCCCTCTGAGTCAGTGGAACCACACAAAACACAATCCACACCACCCCTAATGTAAACAAGTACAGGACTAATACGAATAATTCAGACCCTTGTTTGAATATTGAACTATAACTCTCAACGTAATGGTCTTAGAAAGAGGCCGGCTGGATATGGCACATCTTTACTTGATGGGACAGGTATGTTGACGTGTATATGTTAGATTTTTCAAAGATTTTTTTAACCTTGTTTGAAAGGTTGTAAGTTGAAATTCTACACAACCACTACAGTATACCTAACCCGACCACACAATGAAATGTTGGAAATGTCTGAGGATCAGTATGATGACATCAGGCGTAGACCGGTACAGACTGGTCTTGATCTGTAAAAATTGGTGTATAGTAACCGTCTCCCACATGCAACAAGAGAATCTGGCTTATATTATTGATGGCCTCCAACAAACACTTTGGATTGTATCTGTTGGGATGAAACTAGTAAGGGTTCAAAATCTCCTCACTGCCCTTCGTTCAGGTGCCTGGAGAGGGTGACAGAGTAGTTGTTGTAGTAAGAAACATCCCTGACAGGTGAACAGAAGTACTTTCCCCAGGTCTTTAGTAAATAAGGCCAGATGGAACTGAAGATGGATAACAATAGCCCACTTCTTGTCCTGTCACTTTGTTTGTTTATTTAGACTGGCTGATAGACTTTACACCAGAACAAGTTTTTGTGACAGTCCAAACACAAGTATAAAAAAACTGAACAGTATAAAAAACACAGTGTATACATTTTAATGCTCCTAATCCTAAGCAGATGCTTTTTATTGTACATCAGAGAGTAAGTACAACACAGGCAGGGATCAAGGAAGGATTTTATATAAAATGTAATTCAATGAAAAGAACAACCATGCTAGCATTAGCATGCTAACACAACAATGCAGCGCAAGTTGTTTTGGTTTCATGCTGGTGCTCAAGGGCGACATCTGCTGGATCAAAACATCACATATAAAGCCTTTAATGATTACTACTGTTCAGTCAATGTATCAAGTACCTCCAATAACAACTCTGTCCGCCATTGACCTGATCTTCCAGGCTGTTGGTTGCGCTCACTTGACAGAGCAGGCGTCCCATATGCTGAAGTTCTCAGCGTATAGTACGTCGGGGTCAACATTTTCAACTCCAAACCATGGCTCTTTGATGCACCCCACTCTCTTCTCCCGACAAATCCCATCTCGCTTCAGCTTTCCCCAAAATAGAAGCAAAGGTCAAAAATATTATCTGTTAAAAAATAAAATTCAAAAAGAAGTTAACTTCCAAAATGTTCTAAGTATGTGGCAACCATATATGGAGACCCCATAATCTCAGAGGAACCCAGGAAAGTGATCCTCTCCATACCAAACAATAGATCATGCAGTATGGATGTGGACCCTTTACGTCTACTCTGTTTGACATGATGAATGATGAAATGAAGTGATCACCAAGGAATCCCTCACACATGAACACAGCTCCTGTTGTAGTTTGACCCAGACCTGACAAAGACCAAACCCTCTATTCCAGCTCCTGACCTATTAGCCTGATAAATTGTGACCTATACATAATATTAGAAAGACAACAGATTAACAGCCTCATATCTGTAATGGTCCATCCAGAGCAAACAGGATTAGTAAAGGACAGACATGTATCCATTCATATCTGCTGTTTGTCCTAATCTGTCCGTCCCAGAGAAACCACATTAATACCTTCATTGCATCACTGAACACAGGAAAGCTCTCTGATAAAAGATGTTACAACCATTGAGAATGTTTTGGTAGTGAGGTTTTTGGAAGTCTTTCACTGAGTTGTTTAAATCTCTCTACAATTTAAGGTCAAATAACATTAGATGTTTACACTCAAGGCTTTATACAACAGCAGGGTGCAAGCCAAGGATGTCCACTCACTCCATTATTGTTCAATGGAGTTAGATCAGGCTCAATATTCATGAATGCACACAGAAGGATCCACAAATGTATTTCAATGCACACACAAATATGTATCATTGTAAGCATTGCCTCACCATGCCTTTGTCTTGGTCGACCACCCTGAAGTTCTGCTAACTCTCCATGGCAGCAGGCGGCGGTAGTCTGTAATCGTCATTCCAAAAAGGGGGAAACAGGAAGAGGACTGAGAAGAATGCAGATAAACAAACTGTTTTAATGATACGAGAAGACAATTTTCACACCGCTGTCTCTCACCACGCGTTATATAGGAACTTCTAATTGAGAATAATGTCTGATAAAAAGTTTAAGAAGTTTACTTTATTTCGTCACTTCCGTTTTTCTTTCTCATGTTCTGATTCGCTTAACTGAACAGCCAATCAGAGTGATTCCTCTCACCAACCACCCCGACGCCGACTTCGAATCGGCCGAACAAAGGCAGACACAGCACAAAAATTAAGACGACGATCCCTACCAACAGCCAACCATCTCCTTGGTGTGTCAGGGCCTTAATAAACCCCTTCACAGCCCTTCCTGAAGTCTGAAGTACCAGCTCAGTGAGAGTAGAGTTGTATGTGGGTTAGATCTCTGACTGAAGATGGGATTGGCTGTCCCTCTATCTTCTCTGTTCTCTATTATGATGCTCTTGGTTACGTCTGTTATTTGTGGGGATGCTGTCCTTCTCCTTTTTGCTCTTTATCTGGAAGTCATGGGCTGTTGTGGAGATCCTGCTGGTCTGCTTAGGAAGGGCTATAGAGGTCTGTCAGGTGCAGAAGGCCTACTAAAAACACATTCTTATTTCCCTAAAGGCAGCCCTCTGGAGGTATAGAAGTAACTAAAGAAGTTTAAACAGTATTTGATACGAGATAATCAATTAGGCAACACTCCTGCTGTCATCTGTGTAAAAGCGCTAAAAGTAGTCAGAAGATTAGAAAAGCGCTATACAAGCTCAAGTCCATTTAGTCCATTTTATGATTTTCTCTTCCCTGTTGGCCTCTGTGTGTTAACCTGCCAATCCTTTTCTCACTTCATTGAAGTACTGGGGTCTAGAGCTACAATGATATAAAAGCACTGATCTCTTAACATCTTCGGTTCACCTGCCCGATCTCAAATCACAACAAGTTTCAACATCACAGTCTGCAGTTTTTGCTATCTATGCCTTCAGACTACTCAGTAGTAGGCTACTGTTACACATTGCTAAGCTAACATGCATACGTTGGCAGACTGAGAGGAAACTGACTCTTGTTCTGAATCTAATTCTGAATTTGGTGTAGCAATAGAGCAGCCACATGAACTCTCCATCACCAGGTCAAAGAGGTTTTTTAAAAGAAACATTTTAACATCATTAAATGGTGACTTGTGTTCACAACTTCTTCCTGCTGTCTCATAGTAAAAATCTGACTTTGTTCAGGCTTCAGAAGAACTTAAGAGTTCAGGATTGTTATACTATTGTAGATTCATCTTGTATAACAACGGCTTTAAAAAACTAATATCATTCATTAGATATTTTTCTAACTTTCACATTTTCTTCTCTTTTTAGCTCCTATATACCTTGCTGGTTGACATTTCAGCCCGGGTTTTGACCCCAACCAGCCCAGCTGACCAGCCCCCCCTCTCTCCCCGCCACTATCAGCACACTGACCCTGAATCTGGCACCCAGCTGGTCTGTGACAAGTGCCCAGCAGGCACCTATGTTTCCATCCACTGCTCACTCACAGCAGTCAGGGAGTGCAGCCCCTGCCCTGAAGGCACCTTTACCCGCGGTGAGAACGGGGTCCAGCAATGCCATCACTGTCGGGCTCCGTGTCCTGCAGGCTTCGTTGAAAAAGAATCCTGCACGACCACCCAGGACCGAGTCTGCACATGCCCCCCCAACAGCTTTTTACCAAGGGATCGGGGCACAGAGTGTAAGCTCCACTCGCTGTGTCCACCAGGGACCAGGTTGAAGAAGCGGGGCAGTGAAACAGAGGACGTACTCTGTAAGCCGTGCATCAAGGGGACTTTCTCAGATGTGGACTCCAAAGCGGTGAAGTGTAGAACCCACACAGACTGCCAAGCTCAGGGCCTGCTGCTGATCACACCAGGAACTAAATATACAGATAACATCTGTCAGAACCTTTCTACAGTCCCCTTTTCCTCGTCATCTACATCCATGGCACCCACCACCCTACTTGTGCCTACACATGCTGTGCTCGTAGAAGAACCCATGACTTCATCATCACTATTACCACCAGCTGGAGCTGCACTGAAAGGTGAGAACAGTTTTGGCAGCTTTAAATTTTTTTCTAAGTTTGTGAAGTGTTTCATGAAACTTACAAAAAGTCGCTGTGCAGTCGCTCCGAGCTCTCAAGTTGATAATCTTTCAACTTTTTAGAAAGACGCTGCTGATATCACCAACGCTCTTTTCCAATTGTATGATATTCCCCCGTAGTTTTGCCTCCTACGGATCGTGTCTTGTACCCACATCCTCTTGTCTGCTCCTGTCTGATCAGGAAATAAACTCTAAAATAAAAAAACATACAGTAAAAAGTAACGGAGCAGTGTTGGTCATACAGCGGCCGTTCTCAACTGACAGGTCATAGAGACAGGACGGACATGCAGCACTTTTCCACAAACGCTTCATGCAAACACTCCCGAGTGCACAGTCAGCGCTTTTCTGCCCGGAAAAAACACTGGGTGGACAGGTGGCCTTACTGCAGATTCTTGTGATGTGACTCGATCACCAGCAGACACGATACCTTCAAAAAGGAAAGTTACTCTGGTCCCACACCCGTTTGAACAGCAGGCTACAATTAGTGCTGCAAATGTCCTCAAAATAGTTTCAAGCCCAACCAGATGTGTTGTCCGCCATGTCTAACACATAAAAAAGCATTTCAGATTGACATAACACAGTAAATAGTAAAAAGTATAATAGTAAAAGCAAGTCTCTGGAATACCGACACTGGAAGGCAACTTTTCCATTAAAGGAAGAATGTGTGACATGTTACATATAAATACAGCAGGAATGTTACTATCTGTGTTCAGGATGAGTTAGGGAGATATCTGTCTTCCTTCGTCACCCACCTTTTAAAGCCCCCTCTCTCCTAACCTTTTCTGAATTTAAAAAAACCCCTCCCTCTGTATTTTTCTTCTTGTCTCAACTCATTAAATCAGTGACCTCTTAGTCAGTCAGCCAGTCTCCAGCTAAACAGACCCCACATAAAGACCCCAACACCTATAATACTGTCACTGCTGTTTGTGTTTGTATGAGATCGATGGCTTCCCACCCCATTAAGTCTCACCCTGTCTGTGCTGTAATAGTGGAAGTGGGGGTGGGTGGGTCTTGGATGTTACTCATTCACCTTTCTTTTACTGTCTAGAGAGAGACTGGGAAGGTCACACAGCAATCACAGCAGTCATAAAAGACCATTTTTACTTATTAGTAATGCTAACGTATCAAGAAACTTATACTATAATTCAATACATGTGAATTAAAATGACATCAAAAATAACCTGGCAACCTTAGATGTCTTGTGAAATGTGCTTTGAAGGCTTACATACTGTACAGTATATGTCAACAGTAGTGTTGTAGTACTCAAAATCAATCTTGGCCTCAAGACCATTTTGTTGATGACAATATATTAACTTCAGTTGTAAAACAAAAACAAGTGCACTGCCTGTCAGCACCTGTGTGTCCAATCAGACTTAAAGCTCTTCGTTTTGCACACCCAGACGTTGTTTCCTCCTCTTGCTTGTGTTGTTCTTACTCTCTGATGTTTGTCTCTTTATTATTAAAGGATTAAAGCGTCTGCAAAATGAATTGTAGAATGTCATGTCATGTGCTGTTAAAGGGGATAAAAAAAGAGGGTTGTAACTTACATTTATTTAACAATCTGTTCAGGATATTTGGATATTCAAGATGGCAGATCCTCACATGCAACAATAACTGTGAATATCTGCTCAGCTGTGGTTGCATAGGGTGCTTGCTTTTACAGCAGGCCTTCTGGATTACGCTAAAATATTGGCCAAATCGTTAATTCAGGGAGAAGATCTAATCCTCAGTACCTGACTGCTGACAAGAGGATGAAAGGGTTTAGGATCCACTGAAGTGTTAATTCTACACAGCAGCATCATATTTATGACCGTTTGTCATCACACAACACCAATCCCATTAGCAGCTGTATTAGGCACAGCTCGTACAGCAGAGAGAGGGGAAGGACACATACTCAATGGAGGTTAATGATGCCCTAATATTGATTGATCATAACCGTTTGTTTCCCTATCCAACGAAACAGACCAACTTCTATTATATGCCAAACAACACGTCCCTACATTTCTTTTCCTAGATACATATATTAGAGATTTTTGTTTGGCTCTTTTATGTAAGTCCATTTTTTACAAACCATTCATTAAAAACCTTACATTTTGATTCCAAACACTTTTTTTAATAGCAAATAACCATGTTATAGGGGGGTAATTGTGCCAATAATCAGGACTTTATGGACCTTGCATAAGCAACTCTCCCACACATAGGGGTCCTGCATCAGTTGGGGTCCCTACCAAGCCACATCCTCTGGTCTTGTAAAAAATGAAGCCAATGCAGAAGTGCAAAGTCCGGCAGTTCGTCGAGTGTCCGCCTGCAGTCTGATCAGTTATAGTCATCATGGGCACACACTGTACGGGGGGTGAATTTTGAAAACGAAACGTGTTATCCATAGTTAGGAGTGTAGCTGACCTGATTGACAGGTGGGAGTGAAGTAACAGTTCGTCAAGAGGATTAAAAACCTCAGCTCCAGCTCTCAGTCTGTTGTTAGGTTGACTGAAAGTTAGACTGAGACAGGATTTCCAACATGGCGGCTGCTGACGATGAGCCTCCGGGGCGCCCTGCAGGAACAGATGGCTGACGTCACTCAGGCTTCAAACATTAATATTCACAGTCTATGGTCCCAACGGTTCTTTACCTGCCGATCTGACCGTAGTTTGTAATTCTCAGCTTATTAGATGTCTGTATCACAAATATATGTCTCTTTATATATAGCAGCTGTCTTAAATAGATACTTTGAAAAACCACAATTATCCTACTTAAATGATTTCTGAATTGTTTGATAATATGTTTTCCTTTGGCTTAATGAAACTTCATTTTGCAAAATGTTTGACAATTTCAGCCTAATTTTGCTCAATGTTCTGTCTCTCCCCACAGGAATTTCCAGGAAGTCAGCAGCTATTCAACTATCAAGAGAGAAATTGGTTGGAGGCGACCATCCTGCAGAGACGCCTCCACTTAGTGAACTTGGCACTCCCAATCCACAAATTGGGGACCCCCCATTGATGCCACTGCTCCCACCTCACAAGCAGCTGATACACCAAGAACAGCAATCTAGTTCTAGCCCAGTGCCAGACCCAAGCAAGAGGGGGATGATAGAGGCTTTTGAGGGTGCAGAGGTAGTCAAGGTTGGAATAGGTATCAGCAAGGTAGATGGGCAGGGGAGCAGAGGTGGTGGAAGTGGGGTCTCCAGCTACTATAAGCCCACCCGCAGGGGATCCCCAAGGCCAAGCCCCCAGCATCACTTTGACATCAACGAGCATCTCCCCTGGATGATAGTGCTGCTGCTCCTTCTGGTGCTGGTGGTAATCGTGGTCTGCAGTGTGAATCGCAGCTCTCGTGTGCTTAAGAAGGGCCCCGTGCAGGACCCCAGCAGCATTATGGAGAAGGCCATTCAGAAGAAAGCTTCGGCTCCTGTAACGCAGGTCAAAGAGAAGTGGATCTACTACTCCAACGGTCAGGGTAAGGTTACTTAGTTTTCAACAAGAGTGCTTCTACTGAGAGTGACTTAGTCCAACCCCTCCAGGAGGATTAACAACATTTGACAAGACATTGCATTTACCTTTATATGACCAGGAAGTCCCTTTGAGATGAAACATCTCTTAAAAAAGAAAGAGTTGGCCAATGTAGTCATACAGAACCACAAAACACATTACAAACCAACTTAACATGGGGAAATCACTCAATTTAAAACAGCTATACAAACACATGGTAACCTTCCAAATAAAACATCATCTTCTTCTACAATTCTAAAATTCACTTAGCAGACGCTTTTATCCAAAGTGACGTACATCAGAGCGTAAGTACAACACAAGCAAGGATCTAGAAAAAAGGGAACAATGTCAGTAAGAGCAAACGATCAGCTTTGAGTCTGATTGGACACACAGGTGCTGACAGGAAGTGACCAGAGGCAAAGCACAACATTGAGGGCAGTTCTTGAGAGCTCTAATCAGTATAGAAACCATCTTATAAGTCGTCGTTATCAAACAAAAACAATCGTCACAACCATCATCATCATCAATGATATGGAGACCATCATCATTAAGTTAGTAGGTATTCATGAAAGATCTGGGTCTTTAGCTTTTTCTTAAAGGTGCAGAGAGACTCGAATGGAGTTGGAAATTCTCTTAAATTGTTTAAAGTGATATCAGTGTGTCTATTTTTTTAGCTCTTTTGAAGTTTAATAAGCTGCTCCTCTGATGCTTTGATTAGCAATTTTATTGTACAAAGAAAAATCAAACATTACAACATCTCAGAAGACTTAAGATGTTCATATTAAGGAGGTCGTGGACTCTGTAATAACGTGCGATGGTTCTGCCTCTGAGCCGTGTAGAACCATGCGGTGGAGTGATCACACCACTGTGGGCACCTTCTGTAATGAAATCATCCCCCATAGACATGGTGTAAAGGACAGTGGTAACACAAGAGAGGTCATGATCACGCTGTGGTGTCACCATCTACTCCCCCACCACGCACTCTCAGGTTGCCATACAGCTCTCAGGTCCCCATTGAGCTTTCTGACTAAATGAATAATGTGTGAACTTAGAATGAAAGATTGTTGTTTATCCATGTAACCAAATACTTAAAGAAGTAAGACTCAATGTGTGAATGTGTAGGTGTGACCTGTGGTGTAAACGTGCTTTGAGTAGTCAGAAGACTAGGCAAACTCTAAACAAGTTCAAGTCCATTTACCATTTATTTCATCTCAGTGTCTCCTTCCTATCTCTATTTATTTCCCCCTCTCTTCTAATCTACTGTATGTACCTTATTTTCTCCTCCTTTTGTGTGTCTCAGCCTGCCATTGTTGTTTGTTTTCACCAGGTGTCTTATCTTCTATGTGTAGCTCCTCCTTTATTTTCCTTTTACTCACTCTATCTTTAAATGAAGAGCCAGACCTCTTTATATTTCCTCTCTGTGGTCATTTTTAAGCTCCACTTTGATGTCACTGTAGCAGTTAACAGGTACCTTTTAGCCCACAGCTGAGCTCTTGATTTTCCATTGAAACAACTGGGAAACTCTGCACGTGTGTGTGTATCTGTGTGTTTATGTGTAGAAGACTGATAAAGCCAAGCAAAACCCTCTCTCTGCTCCCTCGGTGTCTGACCACAGAGAACTGGAATAATCTGGTTTCAGCTGCATCAGGGCTTTGTTTGGTTGGCAAGGCACATTAGTGGGTCAATCTGGTCTCTTACAGGGAGACGAGGACATAGACAGAAGTAAACGTAGAGTGTGAGAGAGTGAATAAGCTGTGTGTGTGTGTGTGTGCGTGTGTGTGTGTGTGCTCGTTCTGGGATGAGGTGGGTGAAATTAGTTGAGGGGGCGTGTTGTTAGTCTTTTTATGTTAGCCCGATATTTTAGGTACCTAGTTGTCTTCTTTTATAACATTAAAGATAAGTTATGTTAACGCAGATATTTATGTCGTTTCTGTTGAATGCCTATCAGACCGACCTCTGCAGACCCCTCGCTTTACTCAATGCTATTATTTATGGCCACCAGCGTTTTTTAAGTTTTGGTTTACTCGCACTAGTATCATCAAACTCTTGTCCAGCAGTTATTATCCATCGTCATCAAAAGAAAATAGCATAAATGAATAAAATAGTTTGTATTGTTTCACTGTTTTCAAACAGGTGTGTTTTATTGTATTGGAAATGGATACAACTTAAAGGTTAAAATATTTCTGTAGAGAGATGCAATTAGCTCAAGAAATCGAACCAGCAGGATCCTTTACACTAGTGGTCCTCACTTCTCTGACCCTTATTGGCTTTTACTCACAAAATATGTGCAAAAAAGAAATCCATCATGGCCTTCCAAAACTCCATAAGCCTGTCCCGAGAAAATCTTCATATGATTATATTTGGGTTTAATAATAATAATAAAAAATACATTACACTTTTATAGCTTTTATAGGGAGTACTCAAAGACGCTCAACAAAACAAAAGTGAAAACAATACAAGAAGAAATGGTCTAAGAGGAGGATGAAAACAGATTGTTAGTGGTTGTAGGCGATGTTGAAGAGGTGAGTTTTTAGGGATTTCTTGAAGGTGGAGAGTGAGGGGGACTGTCCAATGAGCGACAAGAAGACCCTGTCCCCCTAGGACTGACGGTTATGGCGCGTTCCATTTGATCTCGGAAGTCAGAAATTCCGAGTTGCTGGTCTGATACGTCATAGGAGGTTTGCATCAGCAGACCTGAGAGTGCGGGTGGGAGTGTGCCGGTGGAGGAGCTCAGACAGTCAGGGGGGAGCCAGGTTATGGAGGGATTTGAAGGTGATAATAAGGAGTTTGAAGTGGATACGCTGGGGGATAGGGAGCCAGTGGAGGTTATGAAGGCCAGGGATGATGATGTCACGTGTGGGAGTGTGTGAGAAGACGACCAGCAGAAAAAAAAAAAGGGAGCACGTTGGAAACATTGACGGAGAGGGGAGAAGTTATGTGTTATGGGATGAGGGATTTGGGACCAATGATGAAGTTAACTTTGAGAAAGTTTCCTTGGAAGCCAGAGTTTGACTTCGATGATGCAGTCAGTGAGGATAAAGTGAGTGGCAGGAGTGATGGCTCTGGTGAGAATGTGGAGCTGAATGTCGTCAGTAAAGCAGTGAAACTGAAGTCCATGGCGGCGGATGATGTGACCAAGGGGGAGCATATACATGATGAAGAGGAGGGATCTGAGAACTGAACCTTGGGGAACACCTTGGAAGAGAGGAGCAGTGGGGGATTTGCAGTTGTTTATACTGATGATCTGATATCTGCCAGAGAGGAATGATTTGAGCCAGGAGAGTGCAGAGCCAGTTGATGTTAAAAAATGGTGGTTGATGGTGGTTGATGGTGTCAAATGCTGCGCTCAGGTCAAGTAGGATGAGGATGTTGAGGTTTCCAGCATCAGAGGAGAGAAGGTTGTTTGTCTACTCAACAGTGAAAGTTTGTTAATAGGAATAAAATGCATGTTTACGGTACAGCATGTGAAAGATGCCCTATGTTAACTACTGTATTGGAAATGTGGCTCCTACAGAACAGATATCTTAAATCAGTTAACTGCTTTCACATTCTTCACTTTGTGACACTCCTGTTTCTGAATGCCTTCAACACAGAAACTCGATTTGTTTGCTTGGCAGCAGGTGACTAGATGTCTGACTTTGTGTGCACAACCATCCTCCCTGACCTTCCCCTTAACATTTCCTTGGAAAGACCCATACATTGTTTGGTCCTTCAGGCAGCCTTGGGTTGAAATGTGTTGGAGCATGTCATGATGGAACCTATCCCTGTGTGATTGTGTCCACGCTTATAGGACTTAAAGGTATCAATGACCAATTTTTAAAGGTGCACTGTGGAGTTTTGTTTGAGAAATGTATAGAAGTTATGGTGGGGGGGGGGGGGGGGGCCTGCAACAGTGACATCGTTACTCTCCTGGTTAGGGCTGGGAATCCTTGGGTGTCTCACGATTCGATTTTGATTCTTGGGGTCACGACTTGATTCAGAATTGACTTTCGATTCAAAATGATTCATGGATTCATGATTCAAAGTCTATTTATGAATGAGTACATACTTCAGGATCTACTCCAGTCATCTGTGAGACTGAATTTCTTGTTGCTCTATTTGCCATTCTACTGAGTTAAAGAGCTGGCACTTAGCAGGGAGTGACGGATTATCCACCAAAAAAAAGTTATGAATTGATTTGAAATCTTATGAGAAGAATCTTGATTTTTACATAAATTGATTTTTTTCCCCACCTCTACTCCTGGTAGCTCTAAAGCTCTATACAGTGTTCAGGGACCCATTTTTTTCTTTGAGCAAAGTTTGTGTGTTTAGTCTCCAACTTTCAAATTTCACTTCCAAATCTACATAGAGCACCTTTAAAGGGAGCTTTTACATTTCAGTGTGTGTGTATTATGTTTATGTGTGTTCTCCTGATACGATGATTAATCCTTACCCCATGTGTATGTATTTATGTGTTGAGGTATGTATGCACATGCAACCCAAAAAGCCATTTAACATTGCTATTTACTCAATGGAACATAAAACAAAACGGCTTCTTAATCCTTCCAAGGTGTGTGGCTGGCTCCCCTTGAGGTCGTAATACCGCTTTACTGGAGCAGTTAAAATACTCAAGCAATAAAGACAAAAGAAAGGAAACATCCAAGCACAGGTCACACACATAAAGTGCTTGGCATTTGCTCAAAGCTGGTCAGGAAGTAGTGAAAGCTGCTGCTCCTTCATAGTGGGGCTTGATGGGGGCTTTCCAGGGCTGTGGGCCAGATTGTTATAGCCAGGATCTGAAAGCCTATTTGTTTACCTGAAAGAAAGGTACAGGAGTCAAACAGAGAAATGGAAATGTTGAATAAAGGTTAGCTTAGCCTTTTTCACATATGCACTCCGGATAATATCTAGATATTTACAGGAGGACTTCTCCGGAGATTCTCCCGTCCTAGCCGTTCACATATGCTCCTCACAGCGGGGGACTTTCCCTGTCGGGGGGGGGGGGATTTCCCGAGGTAAGACATCGTTAATAAACTTTGCGGAAGTAGTGGCCGTAGCAACAGAGTCCTCTACACGACGTTATAATGAGAATATTTGCCTTTATATCAATGCTATGTGTAGTCCAATGGAATGACAACATCCACAAAAGAGAGGAGAACAACATACTGACGAACAGAAAACATAATGCAGCCGTTTAATTACGTGCACGGAGATCGTAGAGGTCGCGTGCAGACACTTTAGCCGGTCACTATATAAACGTCATTCTCTTTCCATTGGCTCGAGGTGAGCTCGAGTTGAAATCTCCGGAGTTTATGCGGCCGCGTTCAGACATCAGCTAACTCAGATTTTTTGCGGAAAAAATACTAGGGGTCTGGCTGGAGAAACTCCGGGTAAAGTCTGTGCGAAAAATGCGTGTGTTTGCCTTTACAAATAGCCTAAAGAACCTCAGGGTAGACTAATATCCAGAGTTTTTCAGGAGATTTCCGTATGTGTGAAAAGGGTTCTTGACTCTGCTGGTTAGGATAACTACTCCTCACACCACAGACGTTGGCCTAAGTGGTAATGGTGCTGACAAAATGAGTAAGGATCATTTGTGTGGTTGCTTCTTTCAAAGTTGCTGTTGTTGACTCTAGAGACGCTAAATCAGAAATTTGGGAACCTGCTACCATTTCCTAGCCATGCTTTAAAACTAAGCAAATAAAGACATGGAGGGAGTTGCATTCCTGTTTGTTTTAGATATAAAGATCTTGATAGCTCACTGAAGTCTGAAGAAGCAGAGCGGGATTTTCTGGCACAACTTCACCAATGAAGAGTGAAAGGCTTGAAGAGGTCGAAAAGCTCCAGCAATGCTTGTAGTTTGAAGATCAACTTGATTAACAAATTAGACCGACGCGACCCTGGTGCAAACCAAACAACCGTACTAAGATTGGGTCTCGGGCCTGCTTTTTCTTTGGACTATCGTCCAGATTGTTTGTAGTAAGAACAGGAACCATCAGAAGTAACTAATCCATTCATAAGCATTCACACGCCGATGACGAAGCAACTGGAGCAATATCGGTGTCTTGACCAAGGACACATCAGACAGGTTGCTGCAGGAGCTGGGGATCGAACCCTCGAACCCTTGAAAGTCAACGACTCTACCAACTGAGCCACAGCCGCCCCCATTGTCCCCATGAGCGTCTTTGGTGTGATGTTTACCTACAGTGATAAATGCAAACAATATAAAAACCAGGGACCAGAGACAAATCAACCTGTTTTTTCTGCCACTGGAGTCAACTAGTCTTTTTTACTTCAGGGACTTTTCCAGACTCATCAGAGAGCATTTCCCTTCCGCATCACACATTTATGTCCTCTTGTAAATGAGTGAACACAGACCTAACTTGAGGTAATTATGCAACATTGTAACAAATTGGTCCATGATTCGGACCACAGCAAACAAACTAAAGGTGTGAAAACGATCAATATTTGTTATGTTTTAAGTCTGTAAGACTTCTAAAGTCATGCTTCATAAGTTGTACCCTTCTCTTAGTTCACTATGTGATAAATGTAATTCAAAAGATGGTACTTTGCTGCATTTATTTTTGGATTGTCCATTAATGTATCAGTTCTGGTCAAGAATCTTTTTGTTTTTCTCTGAGGGTTTATCAGAGAACTCTCTCTCCTGACAGAGACTTGGCTCTCTTTGGAGCCTCAGAGGACTCCGCATTGCTTCCTTCACATATCCAAACAGCTCTGCTGATGTGCATGGTATTAGCAATAAAACAGATACTCAAAGACTGGAAGCCACCGACTCCACCATGCTTCAGATACTGGTTGCATGAACTGGTTTCAGTGATACACATGGAGAATTTGCGAACTAATAATTCAAAATGTAAACATAAATGGGAAGAACCTTGGGGTCCCTTCCTGCAACATTTGGAGTCATCTTGACAGCATTTGTACCTATGTATAGATTGATCGCTTTCATTTGCTGTGTTTTATTTATGGACTATTATTCAAAAAATCAATTTAAAAAGTCTGTAAGACACGCCACCTGTATGACCCTATGATATACCTTTGAACATGTTGAGCAGAGTTTAAATGCAGCCTAATGCAGTCACTAGCTATATTATTTACCACGTTTCATTCTAAACTATGATGTAGATTGTGAGGAAAACATGAAGCTGTCCAACATCCTCCCTTGTTAAACATCTACACTGTTAATAATGCCAAGTTCCACATCCAAGCCCAGTAGGAAGCCACATATTAGAATATATTGCGCTGTGCTATAACAGGGTGGGCTGAGGTACCCTGTGCTCAGTTCAGCCTGTGTTTGATTGTGAGGAGCAGATTTAAGTAGGTGGGTGTGTGGGTGGCCTGGGTGGTATGGAGGTATAAAGTTTCTGTTGTGCTCTTACAAATGTTGTTGTGTTTTTTAAAGGTTTAAGTCAACATGAGAAGGCTATGTGATAAGATGAGTTGAATGACCTACAGGGGAAACAGTAATGAAATGTAAGTTGATGTTTTGTTGCTGTTTAGTAGCCCTAAAAACAGAACGGCATCCAGTTAAAATAGGGATTGATCCAGTCTTGTTAACATTTAAGGGACAGATTGGGATAAGAGATGGTGGATTGATTTCTGCAGCGTAAAGAATAATATCACAAAGTGAAGCAGCACAATCTATAATATTGACAGCCACCACAGCTGGAGGGGGTTAAAGGTCGCATATAATACAAAGTACACTTTACCATGTTTTTCTGGTACGTCTTCTGCCTGCTCCACTTTTCAGAAAATGTGTGCTCAAACAGGCCGTTTGAAGATTTTCCCTTCATGACATCACAAAGGGCAGTAACCCCTCCCCCAGTTGCGATTTTGTTCTGCCCTCTGAGGGGGCAATCACACTGGACAATACGTACTGTGCCTAAGCACGCTTCACCCCTAAAGTCCAGTTTGTTTGACCAGTGTGAGTGCTCTGATCTGTGCGACAGCACGGTACACTTCTTTGAATGGGCACAAAACGTGGACAGCCTTCATTATTGAGAAATCCTGGAGTGATATGTCTAACACATGCATGTGTTGTATTACGACGTTATGAACAAGAGGTAACCATGCTCAGGCCGGGTTAGTCCTGGAGCAGTGTGAGTGCAGGCCAGCGGTGGAATGAGGAGGGGGGACAATCGTGCTTAAGCGCGGGACAACTTTGCCTAGTGTGAGTGCACCCTGAGTCTGACTTTGTATTGTAAACAATCAATGTGTGTGACCTAACTTCTGTGGGTCTTCCAGCCACTTACTAGTGTGCAGATTCTGGTTGCATATTTGCAACATGTCAGCGCCAGTCACAGGGATATCCTAGCTTCATACAGAACTGTTGAGATCTGCTGTGTGCAGAGATATGCCTGTCATGCTTAGATAAGCTGTGGTGGGTTTGGGCCTTCACTCTCACTCTTAACTGAAAATTATAACTAGCCTCTTTCTTTTTCTCTTCTTAGCTACACCGTCACCGTCCCATTTGTCTCTTAGCCTCGTTCATTGTGTCAAACAGTAAATGGCTGAAGGCTGCTGTGTGAACTGAAACCGTACGCACTTGCTAATAGCTGTCGATTGGTCCGCGCTGTGGACATGGGAGGGACACTCTTCTCACTGTTGAAAGTCATTGTACTATCAACTTTAATAATATTATTGTTAGGTGGAACAGTTACATATTGTTGCGATAAAGAAGCAATGTATTGAATGATTCAGCATATCCACAATACTAACTAACTGTTGATCCATTCTACTTATCTACAAAAACACATAATAGTTACTGATAACGTTTCTTTTCTCCCTTTATTTTGGTTTTCAACTTGACGAGCTTGCTGATTACAAAATGTAGCTACCTGAGCCTTGGAATGGCACGGACATATAAGACCCGGGCTCTGTGCCTTTCAGACGTTTTTCCACTTGCTTGTAAAATGGACGGCATCTAAGGAAAATTTCCCCAATGGGACAATAAAATATATCTTATCCTAACTGTAGGTGGTTACCTTACCAAAGTTATAAAGTGCAAAATGCAAAACATCACCTGACTAATAAGAGCAGCAATAGTCCAGGATAGGACACATTAGGGGACACACAATACATGTTGACAAATTCAGTGTCTTATTATTTGCTATAAAATGACACTTGACTAATGTGATGGCCTTAAGAGAAGTTCATATTTTGTATGAACATGCGATGATCTGATTTATACTAGATGCAATCAGAGAACAACTTGACATTCCAGTTATTTCCTGGTTCAGGTACATTTGTTTGCAGCCAGCAAGATGGACATCCATCAAGACACACAGATTTCAAGACAAATGCAACAATGAACAATACATGAGAGAGGAGATCTAAACCAACTCACACATGTAACTAAAAAAGACAGGAAGTGACAGAAGCACTAAAGGTTCAGAGAGTTTACAAGTCTACACTACAGTCACAAATGCACACATTCTAATACACACACACACACACACACACACACACACACACACATACACGATACTACTACTTTCCAGTGCAAACACATAATGACATTGGCTGGCTGACATGCTGAATCATCACGTGACTTATATAGGTCATTTAAACATGGTCAACTGGCAGTGAGGCATGCGGGCGGGGCAGGGGGATTACTCTTCTGTCGCTGTGTGTTATATGGCGAGTGCAGGGGATGTGAGTCAACAAGCTCTTCAAACAGAGGGCTGGCACGCGAGGTCCTCAGAGTCCCTCCAGGATTCACAATAGTTTATTCATCTCAACCCCGATCAGAGGAGTAAGAGAGGAGTAAGGACACACTCACACAAGGCAATCTGTACCGTGACTAACCACGCTTCAGCCTTAAAGTCCAGTTTGTTTGATTAGTGTGACTGCTCCGATCTGGTTTCAAACACGGTACACTTCTTTGTCCCTGGCACGCTTAGAAGAGGTGTGCTTCAGCACGTTACAGTTCATGCACGAGCACAAACACAGGTACACAACGCTGACAGACTTCATTATGGAGAAATCCCCGGAGTGTTCTGTCTGTATCTGACTAACATGACTCAAAATAAGACACAAAGTCAGTGAAGTAGCCGTCATGTTCAATGTGTTTTTCTCTGATTTGCGGACGCAGACTTGACTGATGGCTTTGATTTTATAAATTTTTTCGAGTCCATCTGTCTTTCATTTCATTTATTTATTTAATTAGGACAGTGCACATTAATCAACATATCAACAACATAGTATCCATGTAAATATGCCGGAATTAGCACAAAAACTAAATTTCATCCGTAGTCCTAAGGCAGGTACTGACAAGAAAAACAAAAAACATGAAACAAATGTACAATAACAGGACAGTTTGAACAGAACGACACACACAAAAAGATAACAGATAACTTTACAAACAAATGAGACAAACAACAAAACAAAACAAAACAAACAAATTGGACACTGTCGTTGCATTAGAAATAGCAGACCCACATGTAATTAGCTAATTCAAATCACAGGATGAGCCAGAAGTCCTGGGGAACAGGCACCAAAAGGGGAGGACAGATTTTACATATGAGTACATGACTGCTTTGTTTTTAACCAATGTTTGTCTTGTAAACTAAGCCCGCTTCATGATCACGTAAAGCCTTTTATGTGTGGCATATAATTATGTGCAAGAGGTAACCTGAGTGCAGGCCAGCGGGAGAATGGAGAGGGGGGGCAGTCGTGCTTAAGCAGGACAACTTTGCCTAGTGTGAGTGCGCCCTAATGCTGTAGAATCGGCCGGCGCCTGTCCATGCAGGGATTTAAAAAATACTAACAAGACTCTTGAATTGTATTCTAAAATGTTTGGGAAGCCAGTGTAAAGTTTGGTAAAAGGTTTACCTTTGAGGTTCAGCTGATTCAGATTCAGAAGAGGGGAATATTGTTGATCATCAAGTGTCCAAATAAACTTACAACAACTTGCTTATCTGTTTAATCTCTCCAGTCCAATCTCTGTAAATCCCTTATTTAGGCACTAGACCCTGATTCAGGGATCAACCTAGGGCTCAACAAAATGTTCAATCACTGAAATGACAAGGTACTATAGAGTGCTTCAGAATCAGTAAAGATGTTTTTTAAATAAGTTCATACATTTAGTTTTTTATAATTTAGCTGAAGCTTTGATATTTGACTGATTCATTTTGAATAATGAAACAAGGTGGCAGTAATTTAAAGCAAATGTAAATGTGCCCTCGTACTGTACACTTTGTGCATGTCGGTGGAGATCAGGGAAGGGAACACACCGTCACTTTTAAAAAACTCATTATTTCTGTATTGATTTCATGGTTATATAACTGTGCGTTATGTTCTGTAATATTTTATCAACTGTTGCTTTGTAACTTGTTTTAGAAAGCGCTATACAAATAAAGGTATTATTAGTATTTCCTTTACCTGTAAACTATATGCAGATGATACAAAATGCAGCAGCACGACTGGTCTTCAACCTTCCTAAAAGAGCACATGTCACTCCGCTGTTCATCTCCTTACACTGGCTCCCAGTTACTGCTCACATCAAATTTAAAACTCTGCTGCTCGCTTACAAAACAGACACAGAAACATCTCCTCCTTACTTTAACTCTCTCATCCAGGTCTACACTCCCTCCCGCCCACTACGCTCTGCCAATGAAAGGCGTCTGATCCAACCTTCACAACAGGGTCCTAAGTCTCTGACTAGACTCTTCTCCTCTGTCGCCCCCCGGTGGTGGAATGAACTTCCAAACTCCATTCGATCTGCAGAGTCCCTCTGCACCTTTAAGAAAAAGCTAAAGACCCAGCTCTTTATGAATACCTACTAACTTAATGATAGTGATGATTACTATGATTATGATGATGGTTTTGATAATAACGATATTTAGGAATGGTTTTGATGCTGATAAGAACTCTCAAGAACAGATTTCAATGTTGTACTCTGCCTCTGGTCACTTCCTGTCAGCACCTCTGGTCACTTCCTGTCAGCACCTGTGTGTCCGATCAGAATTAAAGCTGTTTGTTTTCACTTACTGTCGTTGTTTCCTCCTCTCTACATCCTAGATTGTGTTGTACTTACTCTCTGATGTCCGTCGCTTTGGATAAAAGCGTCAATAAAATTGTAGACGAGATTTTCTTTTACCTTTCACTGACAGTTTACTGCATCTTGGATAGCCTGATCAAAAAAGTGATTACAATCCATCTTAGTTTTCTTTGAATATTCTTTGCTTATCCAGGATGCAAGTTTTACTTTACTTTGTCTACTCTGGCTGATTTACTTTTCTTTTGCTCTTCTCAGGCGTTGATATCTTGAAGCTGGTGGCGGCCAATGTGGGTACACAGTGGATCGACATCTATCAGATGCTGGCCAATGCCACTGAGAGGGAGGTGGCAGCCTTCTCCAACGGCTACTCATCAGATAATGAGCGAGCGTACGCTGCCCTGCAGCACTGGACCATCCGGGACAGCGAAGCCAACCTGGCCAAGCTTATAAATGCCCTTCACCGACAGCGACGCATTGATGTGGTGGAGAAGATCCGCTGTGTCCTGGAGGACAACCCACAGGTAGGCTGAGAAGGAGGGGTGGACATGATATTCCATTGAAGACATGGTTTCAGCTCTGTCAACTTCAAAGCAGCAAGCTGAAGTACACATTAAGGCTCATTCACCGACATCTTTGGTTCTTCTTAAATTTGTTTTTAAGAAGCTGAGAAAAGTCTAAACTAGTGGTGCGTTCCATTGGTTCATCACAAGTTGGAAATTCCGAGTTGCCGGTCTGATATTTAATCAGGAACGCCTCCCGAAAGTTGGAATTCAGACTTGTACAGCATACAGAAAGTATTCAGACCCCTTCACTTTTTTCACATTTTATTTAGTTGCAGCCTTATGGTGTCCTCATCATTCTACACTCAATAAACCATAAAGACTAAGTGGAAACAGAATTCTAGAAATGTATGCAAATTTATAAAAACTTGAAATATCACACTGACATAAGTATTCAGACCCTTCATTCAGTATATAGTTGAAGCACATTTGTCCACCATGGGTGCACAGCAATTTTCAGGTCTCTCTAGAGATGTTTGATTGGTTTCAACGCAGGGCTCTGGCTGGGCTACTCAAAGGCATTCATACAGTTGTCCCTAAGCCACTCATGCATTGTCTTGGCTGTGAGCTTAAGGTCATTGTCCCGTTGGAAGGTGATCCTTCAGCCCAGTCTGAGGTCCTGAGCACTCTGGGCCAGGTTTTCATTAAGGATAACTCTGTATTTTCAGCTTTCCCTAAACCCTGACCAGTTGCCCAGTCCCTGCACATCCAAATTAATATTTTGCCTTAAGCTTTTAAACCACTTTAAACATTTTACGACTTTTTATTAACTGTTAACTGTAACTATTTTCATTAATGCACGCAGGAGCACACACACCGTTTGATCTGGTTGCAATCGATCTGGATGCAACAGCCTCTGTCTGTGATTTGTCTTGTATGTTGTCTGCGTGTTTCAGTCTCAGTCTGCTGGTGTGTTTTGCGGTAAATCGATGACTTTTGCGGTAAATCGATGACTTTTATTTGTGTTCCACCACAACGCTGTACGTGTTGCAAAAAAGTTTATCCCCGCTTTGGTGAAGAACATCGGGGAATTGCATTGCACGGTCCTTAGCTGTAATTTTTGTAGGTAAATGTGCGAGGTTTGTGTCTGCATCTGCATAAAGAAGTGAGTTTGGTCAAACTTTGGTGACATATGGCTCAACATTTTCACAGGGAAACTATTACTACAGAAACTATTTTGATTGGTCAAATTTGCAGAAAGGTTGAGGTGATTGGATAAAATTCACAGGGATTGGTTTAATTTGTGTTTATTTTTTACATCCCAACATCCTGGAGGGACTGATTATTGGTTTCATCAGACCATATATTATCTTGTTTCTGGCAGTCTGACTGTCCTTTAGCTGCTTTTTTTCCATCTGGCCACTCTGCCATAAAGATTGGTAAAAGAAAAAACAACAACAGTGATATACAGTGATAAATCTAAAACAAAGCAAACAGTGACGTCCAGAATAAAAATAATCCTCTGGTCTACAATCCAAGAATATAAGAGAACTCTCTTTAAAGATAAAATGTCAGTCATAATGTCCACAAAAACTCATAAAATGTTCTCTATTCAACACGAGTCTGGCCTGTCTCATTCACTCTGGACCCCGGTAGATGATTCCAGAGGAGAGGGTCCTCATAACTGAAGGCTCTACCTCAATAAAATTGAAACACTTACAGTCTTTTGGCGCCATCTAGTGTCTGTGTTATGTATCATCACAATTAACTATACATACATGTCATTTTTATGTGGGTTACTTTTTTAAATGATGCAACGTGACAGATTCAATGAAATAACCGTGTGTAAAGGTAAAGTTTTTTTTTAAATTGTTACCTAAGTGCTTAGTTCCTATTCATGACCTGACACTTTGTAGTTTAATGACAACATTGCATCGTTAAAATATGATATGTATTTATAAATGATATGTAATGATGCAAAAGGTGCAAAAGATAGGAAAACAGAATGGTCAATCATTTTGCTCAGACATTGCTGTGCATTGTGATCTGCATAATGACATAATTAGCTCCTGAGTGTTTCTTCTTTTGATTCTCTAAGAACAAGAAAACCTTGATGAATGTCTGAGTCTTCTTGAAATCCCCGTAAACAAGCTCTATGAACACATTTCCTCTAAGAATGGCCGGCCAACTTTACTTTGAGTCCGTCTCCCACTGAAACCGTACAAGTGAGAAAATCACAGTAATTTAAAATATAGATTTTTTTATAGAGCATTTTTCAGAATGTGAGTTACAGGCAGATCATAAAATCATGAGCCATAGTAAAGACTGAGGAATTTTACAAGACGTTAAAATCCTTAAAAGATCTTGTTTTTTTAAATAAATCTTAACAGTTTTAAATGGTATGAAAATGTTAAAGTCATTTCATCTTGATGGCATTGATTCTTCAAACTAAGTAGAGAGAGGCAGGGGATCACAGCTCTCCTGCTTAAGACTTGATAACAAAGGTGGAACATTTGTCTTGGAAAAATCTTTGTGCTCAGTTGGTAGATTTGTCGTCTCGCAACCATACGGTTGGGGGTTCAATCCCCAGCTCCTGCAGCCACATGTCTGCTGCATCCTTGGGCAAGACACTGAAGCTCTACGGCGTTTGAATGGGATTAGTTACTTCTGATGGTCTCACTACATAGCAACACCTTACATCAGTGTTGACATGCGGTGTAAACATAAGCTTAAGTCCATTTACCATTTACCAAGTGTGAGCCATATACCTAAGTATCTAAAACATTGAGTTGACCCAAAGTTTGTCTTATCTACAGGAGTGATGGGCTTTAGTTCACTCCTTCTATCCAGATTTGTTTCCGAATTATGTACGTAGATTTTATAATTCAGGAAGACTTGAGAGGGGCTCTAATAGATACAACAACATGTCATCTGTATCCGGTGGATCCCCTTAGCAGAGCTGTGTTTCAAGGCTAATACAAGTGTTTTAAGTGTGACAGGGAAGAAGAGGGTAACCCTGTCGAGCGCCTCGTTTGAAATATGTAGACTTATTAGTACAGACTGCAGCCATTGGAAAAGTATTTAACATTTTAATCCAGGATTTAAATTTAGCGCCAAAATGAAATCATTCAAAGATCTTTAAAAGATAGTCTAACTTCACCTGATCAAATGCTTTTTCAGCATCCAATGAGAGTATTACCTCTTGATTGTTGTCAAGAAAAAGTTCAATCTCGCTTGATATAAAAGTGACAAGGTCATGATTTGAAAGAAGCCATGATTTAAATCTCCATGAACTGTATGTTGATTGTATGTTAGGAATACATAGTTTCATAACCAAGGGACCATGATCTGAAATGACTATAGCTCTATAGTCATATTCAGTGGCTAGAGATTAAATTCTTTTGTCAAGAAAGAAACAATCCATACTATCCATACACAATATGCAAATCAACAATTTCCACAATCATTGGTGTGAATTGAGTGACAGGTTGCTTAAACTCATACCTCAGTAATTCCCCTTGAAGAAGTATCCTCGCTGATGTTGTACTGTTAACTCTACACACTGAAACAGAAAGCATAAATATGGGGGACAATGTATTCATGACCCTTTCCTTTCCTGTGATTTAATGTATGCCCTTGACGGCACTGTCCAAGGTCAGCCCTGCACAGTCACTGGCTTGTTCTAGTTTGTAAAGACACACAGTTGGCTGGTGCCCAGTGTCTCGGCTTCTCAGTTAATTTGTTGTGACGTTGTCTGTCATCACAGATTAATAATGAGCAGATGATATCAGGCACAAGTCGTTTTGCTGTGTAACTGGACTGATAGGATATCAAATAGAAATGTTTGGTGCATGGAAGGAGTGAGTGTATTAATCAGACCAGAGCATGATTGTTGTCCTGACAGTCAAATATTTTCTACAACAGGATCAAGTTTGAGAACAGAAAGAGACAAAGGCATCTGACCTTGATGATCCTTAATGAACCAGATTTTAAAATGTGTGTGTGTGTGTGTGTGTGTGTGTGTGTGTGTGTGTGTGTGTGTGTGTGTGTGTGTGTGTGTGTGTGTGTGTGTGTGTGTGTGTGTGTGTGTGTGTGTGTGTGTGTGTGTGTGTGTGTGTGTGTGTGTGTGTGTGTGTGTGTGTGTGTGTGTGTGTGTGTGTGTGTGTGTGTGTGTGTGTGCTGGAGCTCTGGACTTGAGCCGATGGTGATGAACATGAAAGGGTTGAACAAACCAACCTCCAGGCCCAAAATAAAATCAGCCCTTTGTTTCCTCTTTTGTTTGTTTGTTTGTTTGTTTATGTCTCACCTGTCTAGTCTTTCCCCTCCTCGGCTTGGGAGGAGCATTAAGGAGGGAAAGGCAGGTGATGAAGTC
Organism: Labrus mixtus; assembly: GCF_963584025.1. Taxonomy (NCBI): domain Eukaryota; kingdom Metazoa; phylum Chordata; class Actinopteri; order Labriformes; family Labridae; genus Labrus; species Labrus mixtus. Next base: position 27,122,965 of record NC_083623.1, read on the forward strand.
GTGAATCCCTGAATGTGTATGACGTAACTGGAGGTTCAGTATTGGTCTAAAAGCACCACCTTCATAATTATTCTAACAGTTTCAGCTGTTGGAAATATTTGAGGTAATCTAAGAACTCAACAAAAAATATATATAACATGGGTTTAATCTTTTTTTAATGAATGTAGATATTTTAATGTAAATATCAAATAAAATTGTACATTTAAAAGAAGAAAGATTAAGAAGGTGGCGATAAATTTGAACAAAGAAGGGGTGAGAGATACAGGGAGTAAATATATGAGTTGTATGATTGCATAAAAAGGCAAAGATAGAGAGTGAGGATAAGGATGAGAACATGATGGAGAGAAAAGTTTAAGTATGGATGGAAAGGTACAACGTTTTAAAAAGTCAGCTGTCATCTCTGTCAACGTTATTTTTCTGTTTCTAACCTGTAGTGTGACATCAACCAGCTGATGGCCTCAGTGAATGTAAGCCAAAGTCTCAGCCCGATCCACAAGCCAACAGAGTCTCCCAGCAGCATCGGCAGTGGCTCCCACAGCAGCAGCAGCAGCAGTTGTGGGAGCGTGGGCCGGGTCAGCGGTGTCGCCCTGGAGCAGTCACCGGTGGATCGCATCAAAGGCTTCTTCCCCGATGAATCGGAGCCCTTGCTTCGCTGTGACTCCACCTCCAGCAAAGACTCTGCTCTCAGCAGGAATGGCTCCTTCATTACCAAAGGTGAGAGTCGCTTGTTCACTCCTTTGTTCACTTTGGGTACCTTTAGACCATTGTTTTCTAGCAGCAGCAGCAGGAAGACTCTGTGGCATGACATTAGGGCATTAGCATTTACAGCCCTTGTTTTAAACACATTTTTAAAAATTCTAGTTTCATGCCAGAAATCGAAACGATGGGCTAAAGACTACAATTATCTGTAGAGCTGAGGTAGACTACAAATATGGTGCAGAATGCAATGTTGGTTCATAACTACAAAACCTTACACATCACTGAGAGTCATTTGTTCTCATGATTATTTAAAAATACTGATTTAAAAGCTTAAAGTCTTTATATGTGATTAAGTCACACTTAAATGTAGAAATCAAGTATATCCTCAGAAAATAACTCTGTGAGTCATGACTGTCTACAATGGGTGTAACACCCGAGTCCCACTGTCTGTGATGTTTTCAGAGTTTTCAGAGTCCTATCTTCACTTTGTTTACATCGCCGGGACGGCCGGCTGACTCCTCCCCTCGTGTATAAAAGTTGTTTAATTGAGGGACTAGAGAAAAGAAGAATAACATACTGTACTCACTGCTTAACTGTGTTTCTAGATCACGCTCATTTCAGGTAAATTTACATGCAGTGTGAAGATACGAGCATAATAAAGATCACTAGCATTAGCATGCTAACACAACATGCACACGTTTCATGCTGGTGCTCAAGCCTTAAAAGATAACAAAAAGTCTGCCCTCTCTGTTTCCCGTGCAGAGAAGAAAGACACTGTGCTCAGGCAGGTGCGCCTCGACCCGTGTGACCTGCAGCCCATCTTTGATGACATGCTGCACATCCTGAACCCGGAGGAGCTGCACCTCATCGAGGAGATCCCGGCTGCCGAGGACAAGCTGGGCCAGCTGTTTGAGATCGCAGGAATCAAGAGTCAGGAGGCGAGCCAGACTCTGCTGGACTCAGTCTACAGCCACCTCCCTGACCTCTTGTAGTGGGCGAGAAGGAATACTGAGGATGAATAGCAACACAGAATAAAATGAAACAAAGGGATTTCTGGTTCACTTTAAGCATGGGTTTATATCTGGATGGACACATTCTGATGTTACTCTGAGGCCACATATGAGCTTGGTGTTTTAAATAAGGTCACTTGAATGACTCTCCTCAATATTTACCCTCCATCTTCTTCTGTGTACACACTGTCACTCCTTCCAATCAACTTCTTTTTCTGACATGCTGCCGGGTCAAAGCTCAAAGAACTCTCAGTGTAACAGTAAAGGAGTGGTTTTTAAACTTTCTCACATTAGGTACAGCCTCGTGTGATCTGCTGTCGCACAAGTATTGTGAAATGATTAACGAGCAAAAAGAGTCTCTGTGTGTACCGAGGGTATAGCTGAATATATGGAAAACACAAGATGCACTTTCTCTAGCTTAACCAGCCAATGCCTTCACTTTGTAAAGGATTAATCATGTATGTTTTGCCAATCATTCAGGCGCTGCCTTGCCTTTAAAAAAAGAATAACTTACAGCTGACTTGATTGCAAGACGGAGAACATCACATGAGCTCAAACCTCTGAATGACACTTCTTTTCTTCTTTACTGTTTTACATGGTGTATAGTCAATCACATGAGTCCTGTGGCTTAGCTTATTTCATGTCTCTTCTCTTGAGCCTCCTGCCTTTTCTTCTCGCCTCCTCCTCCTCCCTTTTGCCTGTTCCTCGAGCAGACCCTCGGTGGGGTCTTTGCGTTGTAGCTTGTAACCACTTTGCCAGACCAGCAGGGGGCGCTGATTGAATAGAGGGGGGCTGACCCTGCTGCTCTGGAGCATAGCCATAAATGAGAAATATTGGATGAATCTTCAAAATGATCCAGTATTACTTCAGTAGTTCTATTAACCTTATCTAATAACACAATGTCTGACTTTGCCTGAGAAGTTTTCCACTTTTGGACAGAGGCTTAGAAAACTACAAACTGAACGATAGGACGAGTGGTGTTCCTCACCCATATCCTGCCTTTCTTGAACCAAAGCAAACATCTGAAACAGTTTGGATGCATCGCTTTGGGAAGCCACTGTCGGACTCATGGACACTTCTTCCAGTGTTACGCACACCCATCTCTTGTTGCCAGTCGCGCTCGCCTCAACAAATGTAGCATTGAAAAAGTGTTCTCGGTACATTTTGGAGCTTCATGTTGATCAAGTGGATGTCTGAGTGTACGTATGGGAATCATGCAATGTTATCTCACTAAACGCTCCATGTAGTTATTAAAACTGAATAATGAAGCACTAATTCTACTAGTCTACTGGAGAAGCAGTCATGTATTTCCTGTGTCCCTCGTTTTCCCTTTTATCCATAAATGACGTTATCTCACTTTTGATTTTGTTTAAATCTTTTTTTCTACTTTGAGTTCCATTGATTATGTTGTTGTAGCATCTTGTTGTTAGCATCCTGACCTTTTTTGTATTTCATGTTTTTAAATGGGCATTCACGTCTTTCCAACCGCTAAGCATGTGAAAATGTCCCGGCGGGGGACGTCAGATATGCATTCACCATACTGTACTTGAAGCCTGTCTACTTGTATTATGGGATTCAAACGTGGAAGAAATAATGTACTCTTCAGTTCTTTCCAGGTTGAATATTATTCAAGTAAAACTAGGGAGCGGCACTATGAAGTCTTGAACTTTAGAGAGTTAACTTTCAGGTGCTGTGAGAGCTCAGACTTGTTTTAGTCACAGAGCCCCCATATGATAACTCACCTCTAAGCCTGACACAACGACTATTTATAACGTCCCAGACTGAAAGAAGACAAAGAAGAGGGGGTGCTGCTGTTGACTGTGGGACGTTTACAATAAAGATGGCGGTGTTAATGATGAATGAGTGTTGCTTTGGGAACTCAAACTGCTGGTTGCTTTTGAACTATTTGGAAAAGGATGAAGAGAAGATGTAAGATCTGAAATGCTCGTACAACTTGAGCCGTTACTATTATTAAAACGACAACATTTCTTAAGAAATATTCCATTTTAAACGTGTAACCAGTATGTCTGACTATGTAATCTCTTTAAATCAACCAATAAAGACTCAAAGCATTTGTCATACGCTCTATGTACCATTTATGTTGTATGTATGAGTGTCCACTGTACGAGTGAAATCGGGACGGAGCGTTGACAATTGTTAATAAAGTTTCATTTGAAAACTCAGACGGACGGCAGTTGGTGAAAGAGAAGGAAGTGGAAGTTGTTGTAGGATATAGAAAAGTTGAAACAATTGTAGATATATGGATACAAGTTTCAGAAAAGTGCTGCACTGATGATCTGTACAGAAAACAACTGGTTTGCGTCCTGCCTTTGGTCGCCATGACTACAGTCCTCCCTTGTCTGTCGTTATTATATTGTAGTCACACACAACTTCTGCCGGACCCTTTTCATGACGTAATCGTTAAGATTTTAAATTCTAAATATCAAACATGTTTGAAATAAATCGGGGCGTCCCTGACAATCACTGGGCAGATCGGGGACGTTAAGATTGGATCTTTGTACCGCTCACACTACAAGATAATCTGAGCTGATAATCGGGTCCGAGCAGCCTCGAGTCGGGAGAGACCCTGAGATTGTCGGGAAGGAAGCTCAAATCGGCCCGTTTATCCTGCAGTGTGAGCCATGCTTAAAGTTTTATGGGCAAGACACTTAACCCTGATTTGCTCCCGCTGCTTCATACAGCGGCGTATGAATATGTATGAATGGGATTAGTTAATACTGATGGTCACTTTACACAGCAGCCTCTTTACAAAAGAGCAGATTGGATAATATGCAGGAAGGATATCTCCTTGGTATTCCTCACGTTCCTGTTGTCCACACTTCCTTGCTGCTGAGGTGGAGGTCGGAGCAGGATGTGCATGAAAGAGGACGGCGGTGGTTGTGGGGACGAAACAGTCTGATGGGGGTGGCTGGGTGTCGTGGGGGTGGTTGAGGGACGACACAGACCTAGTTCAGTGTCTAGTGAGGAGTCAGTGTTCTGACAGCATTTCATTAAACCGCATGCAATGTGGAGCAGAAAAAGTCGGTGGGGTTTTAGTCACATTGACTGACATAGTTTCAGTCCTTTGATAAAATGACTTTTTCATGTGTGTGTTTGTATTCATTGTGCAAACACAGGAGCTGCAGGAAACATTAGGTGATGTAACCAATCCTCTGGCAGCCATACCGGAGATGTTTCAAAGGACAGAATATTCTGAATCTTATTAACAACTTGTTTGTCTCAACAGACACCAATCATTTATGTGCTTCTGTTTAAAGGTAAATGAACTACAATGATGCTCTATACAAAAACACAGGAAGCCATCTTTATGCACAACATTAAAATACAGTCTATTATAAAAGCTGGTGATAAATGTGAGGAGGGTCCCTTACCAGCATCAAAATTACCCATAATGCTGTCACTGTGATTACATTCCCTCTGGTTTAAGTGAGTTTATTGTTCTAAATCAAGGTCAAGTTCAAAACCTCTTCTGTGTGGGAATTCCCCACGTACCATACTTCATGAGGTAGCAGGTATCGGATCAGACAGAAAGCACACAGATTGAGTTTCACTCACTGAAATGGACAGAAAAAAACATAAATATATATTTGCTAAGAAACGATTGAATAATTTCCTCATTTTGAAGGAAAAAGAAACCAAGCCAGCACAGAAACTTAAAATCTGTGTTTAACAATGTATTTGCAAAATGACACCGCTGTCTAAACCAATGCTGGAAGTTGTAGTTGTAGCAGGGTCACCTGTGTACCTGTAGTGGTTTTGAATTACACAGACAGAGAAGAAAAGGAGTCAGGTTGTTCTCAAGTTCCAGATTCTTACTAGAAGAGCCGGCACTCCCTTTGAGGCTGACTGAAGGTCATGTTTCCTTTCGGTATTCTTTTATTGCCACTGTCCTCAACATCACTGCAGACTGGAATCTTTTGCCAAACAAAATATGAGCTGCGTGGCTGATTAGTGGATATCGTTGTTTTATTTAAATTTTTTGGGGGGGGCTTTTTGGGCCTTTATTGCTGAGATAGGACAGTGGATAGAGTTGGAAATCAGGGAAAGAGAGAGTGGGGAATCACATGAAGGTAAGGAGCGGATACAGGTCAGATTCAAACCTGGGCCGCCCGCTTAGAGGACCATGGCCTCTGTATATGGTGCACAGTAACCACTACGCTACATGGAGCCTCATGGATTGCACTTTACTCTGCTTTTACAAAAGCTCTACAGAAGTCATGAAGTTGGTGTCATTTTATATTTTTCTTTGCTTGAAAAATAAAGAATAATAAATAAAAAAGTATTTTAACCAACTGGCTCCCGTGTGTTTTTGTTTGTTTTTTGTTGTTTTTTGAAAGAGGAGGCAAGGAAGAAGTATTTGGCATTGAGGAACACTTGATTATATTGATTCTTGCACAAAAATAAAAAAAAATGTTTTACCTATCTTTGGTCTTCATTACCGCCGTCCTCTTTCATTCACAGCCTGCTCCGACCTCCATCTCTGCGGTAAGGAAGTGTGGACAACAGGAACAGAGGAATACAAAGGAGAAATCCTTCCTGCATATTATCCTATATGCTCTTTTGTAAAGCGTCTTGAGATAACACTTGTTATGGATCGGCACTATTCAAATAATGATTGATTGATTACCAAAATAATAAAGATCCAGACCCCCTCTAACCTTTGAGAAATAGTAGTTTAATCTCTGTCTTCCAAGCCAGGCAGAGTCTTGCCCTGTTATCTTTTAGAAATCACTATACCCTCCATTCTTTCACCTTTAGTGACACAAAATGCTTCCCATTTGAGATCTTAAACTACGACTTCAATATGTTTGATTATTCTGTGGAGTACTGCCTAGCTGTGGATCACAGGTAGAGTCTGTTGTCTTTCAATCGGAGCCTTTGGAGTTCAATCCCCAGCTCCTGCAGTTTCATGTCCAAGGTGCCTTGAACCCCAAGTTGCTCCCACTGCTGCTTCTGCGGTGTGTGAATGTGTATGAATGGGCTTAGTTGAGACCAAGCGGCAGACAAATGTGTTGAAAAAGTGTTGAAAAATGCCAGGGTGACGTGCAAAATCCTGCAGTTCGTTGAGTGTCCACTAGAGGCTGGCTCCAGGAACACCAGAAGTCACAAACAGACAATGGGCAACAAAGCTGTTTTTACAGCATAAATAAACATGTTTACAGCCTGGTACCAAAAACTAAATAGGTCTGATTACACATGCATACGCCACCAACGAAGCAGCAGGAGCAATTTGGGGTTAAGGACACATCGGACATGCTGCTGCAGGAGCTGGAGATCAAACCCCCGACCTTCTGGTTGAGAGGCGACCGACTCTACCCACTGAGCCACAGACGCCCTAGAATTCCAGAAATGATGCCTAGTTGGTAAAAGGAAACCTCATATTACATTTCAACCTTTACATGATCTATACTGTATATTTGTTAAATTATGGAAGGTAATTAACAATCTGGATCTAAGTGTTGTTGAAGGTTTGCTATCTAAACCTCTTAGCGGGCGTACCATTTAGAACAATTACTCACCAACTCCTTGGGTCTGAATGTTATTGTCCTACCTTGACCTCTGCTGACAAAAATCAAACTTCTGTTACCTTCTAACCCATGCTCTCTTACCAATTGTTCAAACAAACTCAAGCTTTTACATTTACAATCTATTAGATCTATCAATATTTTACTTTTAACAATAGAAATTGTTTCACTCATGCATGTCAGTGCAAAATAGAACAATTACACATTCATCCAACAAGGAAGCTGGCAAAATATTAAACCAGTTGAGCCAGTGTCAACAATGTGTGTCCCTTACTACATTACAGGAAGTTTTCTGACTCTGCACGTTTCCATAGTTTCCCCTGCTGGTTAACGGGCTCTACACTGTCAAATCTTCTGTGGTGTGTTCTCCACATATGGGGACAAATACACCAGAAGAGGGGAGAAAGAAAGCTTCAGCATGTTGGCTGATTCACATTTAAACTGAGAATGCCTCTTCTTGGTGACTTTATTGAATAGTTTTTTTTTCTCTGATAAAACACATTGTCGGGCGCGGTTGTTTACAGAGTGACCTCGTTTCTCTTTGTTCTCTGGAGCCTTTTCATCAAACTTCAGTCCAGAATATTTCTTCAAGTGAGACTGCGAAAGGATTAAGGTAAGGAGGATTTTTTGAATTTCTGATTGTAAAGATGTTTTCTGCTCTTTCAAGGCTGCATAGAATTAGCCTGTCACGCTCCTTAAAGCCCCTGCCCTTTTTACCTGTAGACCTTCAATGCGTCCCGTGTGGGTGGTTTTGATTGTCACAGTCTTTTGTTGTTATTTTTAGACCAGTGATGAAAACAAAGTATGAGTAGGATATACAGCTAATTTTGAAGCAGTCAGTGCCTTTCCATTGCAGGAACCAGGGTCTAAATAAGAGCCTACTGATTTGTAAACCCCCAAAAGGTCCCAGCTACAGGGGTGGTACAGGGGCTTTGGTGATAGGTGCCACTTGCCAATTGCAGGTAAAAATCTTTAGATTAACATACTGTATAAAGGAGCAGCCAAGAGAAGGGTGTCTTTGGATCTAGAAAAGGTGGGAGGGTTTTTCTTTTTTTAAAGATGTGACACCAGTGTTCTTTGAAGTAGAAAAAACTTAATATGGAATTAAGGACTTTTGATCAGATGGCATTATTAGTCAAAAATAATATTCTTCATGTAGTGTTTGTATTTCCTCCTCAGCTTGAGAAACTCTTCATCCTGTTAAAAGTCCTCCTCACTACTCCTAACAGTTTTACACCTTAGGAGCTCTCTTAAGGGCTAAGACACTTTGTGAATAACTTTTATCTTTACAAGAATCTAGTCTTAACTTTAAGGAGAAATTCTTAGAAAATGTCCTGATTCTGAGAATTTTCTCACTAGGAGCAACTCTTAGTACTTAGGAGGCTTAGTGAATACGGCCCCTGTTGTTAAAATAAAATGTAAAATAACATTACAGTAAATTTAGCTTCAGCAGCAATTAAGTTCTGTGCATTATGTAGTTGCCATCTTGCATCCCACTGCACTATACAGGGCAACTAGCATCTGCTTTACAACAGCTCCACCTTATGGTACAAAGTAGCAGTTTTAAATATCTGAACACAACAGCTGCTCTCTCTGTAAAATATAACATTCTCACATTGTAAGTGCAGCAGTAAAGAAAGTTAGTCAATCTTTCTGTAATATCACAAGAATGTAGCTATCCTAAAAACTAAACTTGTGGTAACATAAACACGGGATACTGAAATAAGGTAGATTAAATAAAGGTACAGTAACAGTACTGAACAGTGTACATCAATGTAAAATAGCAATTGACTTTTTACTTAGCTTTGAAAATATGCAGAGTTAACAAACAGTACTACTTGAAACTTTTGATTCATTTTAACTTTTAACTAATAATGAGCTAATGGCCAGCCACTTTTGATTTGTAAGTGTAAGGCAGACAGTTCAGGACAGGAGGAGCACGCTGAGTGTAAGTTAGCCGCTGGAAGGGAGCTCAGGGTAGCACATATCTGTACCCAACATCTCAGGTTCTGCATCCTGGGTGGAAGTCAGAAGACACAGGTAAAGGAATGTGTGAGACACAGTCAGATGAAGTTCTGTGACCCTGGTCGGTGGATGATGTCGTAGTCAATACAAAGTAGGCAACACGCAGTCAAGCCGGACTGGTTACCTTTGTGCTAAGCGGTGTTGTTACTGCCTGGTGGTCTGTATGAAGAGTAAAATAAAAACTGCCCCACAGGCTTGTTCTCCATTTTTTCTGCAGCCGACACACAGGCACTCCTTTTCCACAGTCGAGTCATTTCACTATGTTTCAGTCCATGTGCTGGAAGAAAAAGCCACCAGCTTCTCAGTGCCATCAGGTTGTGAAAAGGAGGGATACTATTGACTTGAATGCAAATGTTTAAGGCTTCCATGATGTCCCTTCCTTACCAAGTGTTCTCGAGACACTTTCCAAAAGAGCATATGGGATAGGCAGGATTTCTCCTTTGTATTCCTCTGTTCCTGTTGTCCACACTTCCTCCCCGCTGAGGTGGGTTTGGAGCAGGCCGTGCATGAATGAGGAGGGCGGTGGTTGAAGGACGACACAGTCTGATGGTGGTGGCTGGGCGTCGAGGATGTCGGGTGGTAGTAGTGCCCGATCACCTCACTACTCACTCTGACATGTAGCCCAGCACTGGGATTCTTTTCTTTGTGTAGGTCACTAGCTGGTGAATAGGTGGGAGCAGTGGTGTGTTGTGAAAGTACTCATATATGTAACGTGGTAGAATAGACACTAATAGAAGTAGATGCACTGATGGAGCATAGCGAGGAGTCTTTTAGCCACATTACAAACAGTTAAGTCAGCTGTATCTAACCTACATTACTGGTCTTGGATGAACAGAAAGGAGGCTGTTGGAGGCGCCGTCCTGTGGCTCGAACGCACAATCATTATGAGAACAAAAACATCTCTGAATTCGGTTTATTGCATTGTACAACTGTAACCCTGAAATGAACGTTATTAACTAATCTTATCACTAAACAACAACAAAAAACAGTTTTTCACAATGTAAATTCATTTGAGTTCTTATAAGGCCACAGTCACTCAGAAAATTCTTAATAACATGTTCCTACACTGAAAGTGTAAAAGCATTCAAAGCTTTTTTTCATATATCACCTCCCCTTGACGACCGCCTGACAACAGACTGTAGGTGAGTTTTCTCAATAAATTAAAGTTAAATGTTCCATTAATAATGATAATAATAAAATGAATATCCACTTTGAAATTAAATAGAAAAATTAAAGTTGATAATTAATGGATTAACAGACATGGGGCGGCTGTGGCTCAGTTGGGGTTCAATCCCCCAGCTCCTGCAGCTACATGTCCGATGTGTCCTTGGGCAAGAAACTTAACCCCAAGTTGCTCCTGCTGCTTTGTCGGTGGTGTATGAATGTGTATGAATGGATTAGATACTTCTGATGGACTCTTTACTCAGCAGCCTCTACCATCAGTGTGTGAATGTGTAGGTGTGACCTGAAGAGTAAAAGAGCTTTGAGTAGTTTGAAGACTAGAAAATAAATATACAAGCTCTGATCTCCTTTTACCATTTACATGTGCTTAGTTAGTAGGCACACATTTGTTGACTATACGTCCACACTGCGTACCCGTGCAACCATACCAAGCTGAAGCTAAGTTATAACGTAGTACGGAGCACTCACTCAAACAAACTGGACTTTTGGGGTCAAACGTGTTTGGGAATGGTACGGATAGTGGAAGTGTGCCCTTACAGAACCGTTAGCTAGGCGGTAATTTAGCAGAGCTATCGGTCTATTTCTCAAAGCTGTGTGAAATCCCCAGAGACACTGATTGTTGCCACCTGTATAATAACATAGGCTGAAGTATATACACACATGCAAACAGGATCCTATGGCCATGCACTAATGGAGAGATGTCAGAGTGACAGCGCTGCCCACAGCGGGCAGAGATCCTGAGCTGATGGTGGGGTGGGGGTTTGGTGCCTTGCTCAAGGGCACCTCAGCAGTGCTCAGGAGGTGATCTGGCACCTCTCCAGCTACCAGACCAACTTCCATATCCGCACCGGGACTTGAACCGGCGACCCTCCGGTTCCCAACCCAAGTCCCTACAGACTGAGCTACTGCCGCCCATTGGGTGAGAGCCAGTCACCATACTGTAAATATTAGCCGGTTACCTTTTCCTAACCCGTTGGGTGTAAAGGCAGAGTAACGGGAGAAGAGAGGCGGAATATTGGCACGGTGGAGACACAGAGAACATGAAGAAAAAGCTGTTTAATCTGTTCAGTTAGTTACGGTTACTGGAGTCTTTTTCATTCAGTATTTTTTGTTTTGTACTGTACTGAAAAGTGAGCTGTTTGGATTCCTTTTCAGTCGTTAAAGTCACATGAGTAATGTAAAGCTGTGACCACATTACAAGTTTAACCTATGCTAACTAGCTAATGCAGCATAAGGAGAAGATGTGTATTTGATCAACTATACTTCTGTACAGTTTCTGAGTGAGTCTGGACTCTCCGCCTCAAGAGACGATACAGAGACCACGATGCGATACGATACGCTTTGATTTTGGATCATGACAGTGTCCTACAAAGACTTCACTTCAACAGCTGTTCTTTATTGTTTAGAACAGCAGACACATCCATTTAATGATCCTACAACTTAAAAACCACACATTTACATCCTCAGAGATCCTAAAAGTAAATCAAAATATTCTGTTTATAGTCCCAGAGCTATTAGTTCATGCAAAAACAATACTCTTTCATTTTTAATCTGAAAACATTCCTCCCTCTTGTTTCTCTGTTTTTTTTTATATAATGTGTAATATTCTGGTTTCACTTGACTATGAGTCCATTTGGATTTTCAAGAATCTCTTTTTTTTATTATTATTATTTTTATTGACATTTTTATGACATCACAATACAAACAAGAGTGAAAACCCACAACCCAACCCATGGACATACACATACATAGAAATGTCCATAAATAAAACAAGAAATAAAAAAGATAATAATAATGATAGGAATCTCTTTTTGATTTACTTCTGTAAACTACTGTAAAGATACTAGAGCTGCACGATATTATGTTTCATCATTGTCATGGCGATGTGCCCATGTGCATTAGTCACATGGCAGGACGTACAGGACATGGCATTAACTGAAAACGTCATTCTACAACTCCTTTGCTGATTGATAAAAAAGGAAAACTCTTCCAGTTCTTTTTTCTCGTGATTCATCTACAAGAGAAGTCTGGAGTAACATCATTTACTCTGATTACATTGCACATTTTTTTATCGCAACCTTTTCTATCAAAAGAGCCATCCCCAAAAAGAATCTGTCGGAAGATGCTAAATGAAGTTTATGCAACCTGCCCATTCACATTACTCATAGATATAGAGGAGCATTCATTTCTATATTTTACCACATTACGTGGACAACTCTTTCATCCACCACACGCTATCTGTCTGTATCACAAGAATGCTGCAGGACCTGGTGCGTAATGCCGTGTCCCAGATTTTGTTCAACTCTTTCAGACTTTTACAAAAATATAATTAATTAATAATGAATAATATAATCAGGCATAAAAGGAGGTGAGCTCCTAAGGACCCCTTTTTTAATTCCACATTTTAAAAAGGGGGGATGCTGTTCAAGCATCGTTCATTGTTTTATTTTTTGAGAAATTCTTTAAATAAATAAGGTTTATAAATCTGTGTTTTGGTTACTCTTATCTTAGGGTACATTTTAACGTTTGTATTTATATCAAATGTGTTTTTTTGCAGAAAACAACTTTAATCTTCTTTAATCTGTGTGGAGATGTTCACAGACTACAGCAGGCTGTGAGATGACATTGATATTGATAAGTTAGCTGCAGACACGGTGCAAGTGAACCCCTCTGTTTGTTTGTTTATGTTCATTGTTTCAAAGTCAATAAAAATATTTTGAAAAGAAAAGATTATACAACTGATTAAATAGTCTAGTTTTTAACAAAAAAATAAATACATTTAACATTTCCTTGAGGTTTTAGCTTAAAATACTGTGACTTTTTGATTGTCTGACAGAGTTGATAAAAGTCCTCAGCTGCAGAAAATGTTATTTATATAAAATAAATTACTGGGAGGTTGGCCGGTTACCGGGTTTAATAGCCAAAACTTTGATCTTTTTATGTTTTCTCTGCTTAATTGAAGAGAAAACATTTTCAAACAGAAAAAATAGGGTTTTGTCCGAATATAAGTCAATCGATGTTAATGTCAGCTCTTGCTGTTTTAACCAATAGAAAAACATCTGATGCACATGCGTCAATCAATCTAGGGGTTGTGTCTGTTAAAGCTAGCCTAGTTTATCGTACTAACAGGACCTTCTGTGGAATGATGGGTAAGCTAACATCAAGCTGAAAAGGGAGTCAGCGGCTGTTTTTGAAACCGCCTACTGCATACTACTTTGGAACATAGTTTGCAGTATGTACTGCATACTATATTACATGCAGTAGGTGGTTATTTTGCATTAAGCTGGTTTCCACTCCTGTTCAAAGAGTAACGTTTTTTGATTGTGGAGGGACCAGTTTGAGGAAGGCCCAAAAGGACCTGTAAGTTATTATTTAATTTATCAGGTCATCTATCCTGTTGTCATTACCGCTAATTCCTCTTGCTGTTATTGGATAACATTTTGTTAGTAGACTTTACTAGTTTGGCAAATACTAGCTTAGCAACATGGCTGGAGGGTAGGAACTATCTTTCATTTCATTTCATTTATTATACAGGAAAGTTTAAAAGTAACATTAAGTTACAGTTTAACGGGCCTGACTCAGTTTAAAAAACTGGTTTCCAGCAGGTTCCTGTTCTGCAGAACATGAAACATAAACCACAGTCATGACACATCAAGACAAACACATTTACAGGACATTAGCATGAGCTAGGCAAATACAGACAAACAGTACAGATACTGGGAACAATACATGAACAATTAATGAGTGCAGGTGTAAGTGTGGAGAAGGTGTCGTTTGTATGGATTTTTGAAACATGAGGTAGATGGTAAAGTTCTAATGTGATGGGGAATGTCATTCCAAATTTTAGTGTATGTGTAAAAGAAGGACTTCCGACCATAGTTGTTTTTGTATGCAGGGACTGGGATGAGTGCCTGTGAGACTGACCTAGTGAGGCGCACTTGTCTCATATTATGTGTCGGTAGAAGTGCAGCAAGTGTTTGTGAAGTGCTGTTTTTAATCTGAAAATAGTATGTAATAGTGTGGCTGTGTATGTAATTCTGGAAAGTCAAGGTGTTGGAGAGTGTGAGTGCAGAGCAATGGTGTGACCACTTTGGGAGGTTACTGTGGATCGATAGTACAGTCGTGCTATTGGTTCAGTAATCTCCTTAGTGGTAAGTGACCAGATTGGAAGACAGTAGGAAATTGACGAAAACACAATTGCATGTAGGTACGATTCAGAAACAGAGAAGGAGAGATATGATCTGATCTTATCTTATTATGCACATCAAGTTTCTGACTCAGCTTAGTAGTTAGTTTAGAGGTGTGTTCACGGTATGCAAGATGTGAATCAAGTAGCACACCAAGATATTTGTAGGTCTTTGTGATGACAAGATCTTGGCTTGCAAAGGTGATGGGATCAGTGAATGTAATACATTTTCTGGGGGAGTGAAAGTACATACACTCAGTTTTCTTTACATTGATAGTCAAATGATTATTTTTCAACCAATCATGTAAGAACTGAAGATCAGACGATAATTTGGAATTTATGACATTAGGATTTGGGTCAGAGAGAAAAATAACAGTATCATCAGCATACAGTAAGCATTTTGAATATTTGCACACTTGAGGAAGATCATTGATGTATAAAAGAAAAAGTAAGGGTCCAAGAATGCTGCCTTGTGGAACACCCATATCACAGACTAAAGGTTGGGATGTTGCACGATCAATTTTGACAACTTGCGACCTGTTTCCCAGATAACAAGAAAGCATTTCAATCACAGATGGAGACAGTTTAAATGAGTGAAGTTTGTTAAGCAAGATTTGATGGTTCACAGTGTCAAAAGCTTTATGGAAATCAATTAAAATAGCTCCAGTGATGTGACCTTTGTTAAGAGAGTCACGTACTTGTTCAGTGAGAATTAGTAACGCCGACATGGTTGATCGTTTAGCTCGAAAACCATGTTGGCAGTCACTGAGCCAGTTGTTAGCTTCAAAGTAAGAACTTAGCTGGTTATATAAGGCTTTTTCAAGCAACTTAGACATAACTGGAAGTATTGCTATAGGTCTGTAGTTTGAAACAAGAGTAGGATCATCAGATTTAAAAAAATGATTATCTGAATCTTCACCTATAGATTATTGATTGTAAAGTGTGATCATTTTAAAATAAAATGGTTACTTTGGCTATTATCCATATTGCTTCAGGTTTTTGCAAAGTATCATTCACTTATCTTTAGACACATTTGTGGAAACATTGCCTAAGCTTCAGGCCTCTGAGTGTTTGTCCAGTTTTCCCAGACTGAAATATAAGCTCACAGTCCATGCTCCACTCCTGACCTAAAGGCACTTAAACAAACATATATTAATTATATATATTTTTTTTCTCTTTCCCTTTGTACCTCTGTTGAAAAGGAATGGCATCATTCAAGAACTGCTTGATCATTTCTTCCCTTCTACTGACACCTGCTCTTTTGGAATTCGGGAACTTTCTGGACTTTTCAAGTCCGGCTTTACCAGTAAGTCCGCTCTGCTTTCACAAAAATGAAGGAAATAATATAGTTCCAAGCCAAAGAAGTCATTTCATTGTGGTATTTGGATTGTCTCAGGCACAGCATGAAGAGGACAGCTTTCTACTTAACTCGAGGGAGAAAAGGAATGGTAAGTCTGATCACTTAAATCACTTAAAGCCTGGTAGACATAAAGGGTATGATTTATCTTTTGCTGCACCCCGTGGGTGTACACAAGAGATCCCTCTACTTTATCTTAGGGCGCGGTCACACTGGCAATCTGTACCGTGCCTAAGCGCGCTTCACCCCTAACGTCCAGTTGGTTTGACCAGTGTGACCGCGCCCTTACTCCCTGGTACTATAGTGGAACTAACGTACTACTCACCATGAAACTGCCATGGATACTGTTATTCTGTTTCCTGATAGTGTTTGTCAGCTTTTAAAGATCATATAGTCACATGTTTCTTTTAAGTCTGTTCATAACCACTTATAAGGGCGCGGTCACACTGGCCATTCATACCGTGCCGTACTCAAGCACGATTGGGCCCCCGCTGCGCCATACCCACCATGTCGCTGCGTTCCCCGCGGTCATGCCACAACCCGACATGCTCGAAATGCGAGGGCCCTTCATCACCGCTTGCCGTTTTAATTTGTGTTTGTTTACTTTTTTTTTTTTTAAGTTTTCTTTTTTGTTTTTTGGTAAATATTTCCTTGTAAACCAATGACATGGTTTATAGTATATCTCTGTCTGTTCATTTTTGTGCTTTCCAAAAAAAAGTTCAAATTCAAGATCCTCCCTGCTTAAGTCCTGGACAGGAAACAGAACCTAGCTTTGAAATTAAACTAATATTTGTAAGACTATATTCCAAGGACAAACAGCCATCCAAACATAAAATACTTTTGAGAGGATTTGGGTAGGAAGCCCTCTGCAGTTGTATGTCTTGAAACTGAAATGAAACTAAAGCATTTTGTAATTTTTCCCACAGCACTGTCAGCTCACATTGAGTACACGGTGGATGTGGAGCTGAATGTCACAGATGTCGGTACAGTGGACGACCTTCGGGATCTCTTGAACAATATTAGTCTTTCCCTGGTCTTGGGCTCCATTGTGAATGTCACACACGTCGACATCACCACAGGTAAGAACGGAGCCTTTTCTGGTTTGAACACGATGGGTGATCATTTTCTGAAATGAGGAGCGGACATCTTGGTGTAGCTCAGTGTGTAATGTTCCTTTCGCACACAATTGACAAAGGGGTTCATTATAGCATTTACTAATTATTTGTTTTGGTTGCGCTTTATTGCGGTTTCTTTTCTGAAAACATTTTTATGTTAGAAACAGGCCTGTAATGGTTTTTGTATTCGTCCCGAACCTTATATAAGATGGCATCACCCGAAGGAGCCTCTCTCTCTCTCTCTCTCTCTCTCTCTTTCATTTCTTACCTTCTAGATTTCAGCTTTTATTCAGTTCAGTTCACTAGGATAAAGACAATGAGTGTCTTACAATTTCTGGCCGATCTTATTAACATGCCTGTAGATGGGAGAGCAGAGAGGGTCGAAGACTTTCAGATTTCTACAGTTTTTAGGCTCTGTGTGTTTTTGCACCCCTGTCTCAAGGAGGTATTAAAATGATTCAAGCCAAAATATTCTAGCTTTTGAGCACATAAGCCAGTCTGTGGTCCCTAACTGTCATACACAAGTGGTGATAAATGGTGGTGTGAAATCAATTAGTGGTGGGCGATATGGAAAAAATATGAAAGCACAATTTTTTTATGGTAAGATCACGATCAGGATTTTATCACAACTTTTTCATACTGATCTTAAGACTAATTTGCAAGTTATTGACAAGTTCAACCAAACTTATTTCCCTGTATAATGTTTTTAAATGCACAAAAAATGTGATGAGTTTAGTCTATTTGAAAAACATCTTTGTAGAAGGTCCAGAGGTCTCCCCCAGAACATTTTTAGCACCAGAAACATCTTTCCCTCGATTTGATCAATATTTATGCACAATTTGAAGGTTTTCAGCACTACTTGGAAATGATGATTTAGTAATGTGTCCTCTTTTTATGTTCATCAGGAACATTTTCATGCAGTGATGCAGTCATTTAAAAACATGTAGACTTCGAGTTCTTGTGTTTCTGTTCTATTTTAGCCCTGCAGAGTTCCTACAGCTGAAGCTTCATACAGGCTCTGCAGCCTTCGTTTATAGGCCATGTTGTTTTTATGACATCATTGGACTAACTTTAGTTTAGTTTATATATAATCAAACATAATACAGAATGTGTTCATTCTGTGACATATGATCAAAGTAAGTTTTACTCAAAGAAGAGTTTTATTCATTGAGGGGGTGGGACATCGTTGATTGACAGACAGACAGTCACCATGGTTACTCACTCTCACCTGCCTGCTGCACACTGAACGAGAGGAGAAGGTGACTGACATCACTTCAAACAGCATGGATAGAAATCAATGTATAGAAATATGTGATTGTAGTCCTACTGTTAAAATAAATGAACAACAAAGGTCCGGACCTCGCTGATATGATCGCCTCCCTCCGTTTCTTAATGTCGTTTAGCCTATTCCCTGTAGGTTCAGGTGAGCTTCGAGTGGAGAAGCTTGATCGGAACTTTTAAAAACTGAGAGAGAGCAGAAAACACCGACAGCACCATTTTAAACACCGGGGTTATATCTCCCATCACTGTCCGTCTGACTCTCTGTTAACGTCTCTCCGGCTCGTTAAACGGTTTCTTGTGTCGCTATCCGAGATGTAAACTTACTGTGCAAACTATACAGATAAGTTAACTGTTTCTCTCGCCGTGTCGGTATGGAAAAAAATTTAAACAGTTGCATATAACCGGGATGGAGTTGTTTTCAAACAACTGAGCAAACGGGGAGGGGGTCTGTGTAGGAGCATGATAGAATAAACACATTAGCCCGGTTCTACGAGCGCTTTGGCAGACTGTCAACACATTCAAATCCTTCACGATCGGAGATTGTTATATTGCACACCACTAAAATCAATGACTAATCATGTTTAATAATCATGGTCTCAATATCAAACAAAATTATTCTGATGATGATTTTTTGCCATGATCGAGCAGTTCTACATATTGTGTCCAACATATTAGGTTAAATATATCAAGGCCCTGTCCTGCTCATGAGACAGCAGAGATACAACATAGATGTCTGACTTGCATGTTAATTTATGTGTTTGTTTTTTAGTGTGCCACCGAAATGGTAGCAGCTTCCAGTGCAAATGTGAGGATCAGTATATCTGGTCATATGAAAACTGCATTTCATACACAATGTGTGGTGATATGACTGACGACACTTGTGAGTGTATCAACAATATCCCATCCAACAGGCAATTCTGCCACTTGAAGAAGGGTGAGTTATTGAAAGCTTGAAGATGTACTTCTGAACATTCTGAACATTTCTTTGGAATGTTTTATTATTATTATTTTTTTTTTTTTACATCGATATGGAAAACATTGCATGATCAAGTGTATTTAATTCTTTTCCCTCTTACTGCCCAGATGGCCTTGAGTATGAATACATACTCGAATTCGAAATCAATTTGAACACACAGTCACAGGATACTCCCAAAATATACCACACAAAGAGGTGGGGCAGGGCTGCAACCGTAACACTACCCTAATATACTCACTGTAAGCTGAGGGAAGGGGGCATAAAGACGCCTGCACAGCAGAGGTGGGAGAGACCAGCCGTTAATACAGTGCCCTGGACCGTCAACTAGTCTTATAACACCGTAATCTGTGGGAAGGGGGCGCGGACATTGCCTACAACAGCAAGGGTTTGACACAGAGGACCAGTTAGGTGCTGCTATTCAAACCATTTTAATCAGCACCGCACTCACCTGCAGAGGCTGTGACAATGAATCGAAAAATAAAATAATTTACCAATTTGCTTGGCGTGGACACCACAGCTGTAAGCAGGGGGAAAGGGCTTGCACGCCACCTACACCAGCAGAGGCTTGACTTGAAAAAAAAGCAATCCCTTTCTTCTTTAGAAGAGTTAAAAAATAACCAAAATACAATTCAGGAGCGGGAAGTGCAAATACTGCCTTCACCGTCTATGGTTGCAAACACCTGTAACTTTACGTTGACTGGTTAGCTTTGTCAAAACACAGCTGCTAACTTGATACAAAGTAACATTAACTAATGCAAGGAGAATTAAATCATGAGTCACATACCTAACGTCCTGAGAGGGGATATGGCATAACAAACCATTCCCTAAAGAGGGATGGACGGCTGTCGCAGCCCTTGGAGGGCGAAACTTCTCTCATCTGACCGACAGGGTCACAAGGCTTTTAGCAACGGTACCTTCGAAGATTTAGTAGATTCAAGTTAATGCAATTAGCTGCGGCTAAAGTTTTGTAAGTTAATGCAAACTGCAAGCGAGAAGCAAACAGGAACATAGCCCCAGGTGACACCAGAACATAAAGCCTCTCTCTGTTCATCCTGGGGTCACAAGTGACGTTGTTGGTATACATACTCGGACTGCGTGGATTATTATTATTTTGTAATTATTATTATTATTTGTGCCTTTAATGGAGAGATAGGACAGTGGATAGAGCTGGAAATCAGGGAGAGAGAGTGGGGAATGACATGCGGTAAAGTAGCTTGCTCGGAGGACCATAGCCTCAATACATGTGTGTTCTAATTTCCCCACTAAGTCACTGTCAGTGTGAAAATTAAACCAACGTATTTGTCATTCCAGATTCAAATGCAGTTGTTACAACAGTTGTGCACACAACTTCTACACCAATGACTGAAACAGGTAAGTCATACCTGTAAATGTATTTCTTAAAAATATAAAAACATTTAAACACTTCGGAAATACAGTCATTGTTCTAAACTGCAACTTCTTATTGTCAGGAAAGGGGGGGGTTGAGACGCAGGTGTGGACCCAGGGGTGTCTCAAAGTTATCCCAGAGGGATAACCACAAAATCGCAATAGCGATAAGATTGGAAAGGGGAGAAAAAACAACAAAACTGTATAGAGCCACAACAGGCTTCCTAACCTAAATAATGCACCAAAAAGGATTAACTAAACCACTGCTGCCAAGTAGCTGACTCAAGACCAAAATTGTCCACGAGACCCAGAAAACACGAAACGAAAGGCTGCCTGGGAGACCTTTGATAACCCAAAAGGCTGGAGTCACAACAAACTCTCCAGCACCCCGTGTTATACACTGGGAAACAGGCAATTGACATCAAATACACACAAAGTTCTGAGTTGGTGTTTATAGATCCACCGACAACTTGAGAAGCCACAGGGAGAACGTCTCACTGTCTCTGAAGGTGAGATAATGAGTCAGCACAGAGCACTGGAGACTCAGGGTACATTGAAAACTCCCGACACCTGGGCTTAATCAAAGCCAATCAGGGCCACACACACCTGATTGCAGTGAGTTGATTCTCTCACCACTCTCACAGAGCCAAAATTTTGAGTGCCCTCACACTTGTTTCATACAATAAAAAGATATCTAAATCTAAATATTACAACATTCATTCAAACTGCACTTATGTAGCATAATTAATTTATTAAGATATTATATCTTTATTTAACCTCGGAGCACCGCCTTACAAAGTAAGGACATTAATATTACTTGTACAAATTAATTAATCGGTCAGTTTCATATCTTGAAGGAAATAAGTTCTAGGTATGTTTAAACCAGAAAACACACAGACTGAATTTTATGTGTAAAATTTAATATAGAAATGGTAAGCTAAACAATGAAGTATACAGATGAAACAGATAAGGAATATGATTCTTATGATCGGGATAATGCAATTATAATGTATGGTGACATTATATATTTAGTAATGAGATAAGACGCGGTATTGTTTGATTGACTTAATCAGCAAATTATCGAAGGAGAAAAAGTTGATAAATTAATTTTGGGATTCTATTTGGATGTGAAGGAGCTCTGAATAGACACGACTCACGACTTAATCTCTCAACACCCACTGCAAAACCAACACTCTTACTGAGAGGTGGTTCGGATAAACTCTGCCGACTGGTCCCGTTTCAGTCTCCGACAAGTCGTCCCTTCCAGGGCTACCAGAGAGGTCCACAGGCCAGATTAGATGCCGCAGCAGCTGGGTCGGAGTATGCAGCTAGGATGGAGGTGGAATGGCAGTTCAGCTGTCGTGATTGTGTCGTCATCAACTCCAAGAGGATCCAACAGGAAAAATATTAAAGAGTCTTTTGATGTGTCGATTTCCAATTCAGATTAACCTGATGGCCATCTCGATGAATCTAAATTAAGAAATTGGCGTTCAAAATTGAAGAGTCAAGACTTTAGAGAAGAAAGTTCAAAAGCCTTGCTTGAGCCAGAAAGAATTTAAGTTTCAAAAATGTACGCTAAGAATAAAAGTTCGGCAGAGATTCGTCTCTACGGCACAAACTTAAAAGAAATGATTCCGTCCGAAGAGAAGTGGAAGAAGAAGAGCAAGAGCAAGAAACTAGGGCCCTTTCCGAATAGCCACAGTTCAGTAGGCAGTATGTACTATTCAGTAGGGAGTTTCAGTATACTGAACTTTCGTGGTCATTCAGTATGCATTTTTTGGGTCCACCTCAGTATACTGAACATTTCAGTATGCATACTAACTTCCGGGTTTTCATGCCGTATGGATCGGATGCGTGCTTTCAGGAAATTAATTGTATTTTACCACCCACAATGCTGTGCGAAATTAAACGTAAATCGTCACGTCACGTCCGCCTCCAAATCAAAACAAACGAGCGTGGATTAATTGAATAAATTTTTGATCTAGAGTTAAAGTCCCTACTGAAATCGTTGTAAAACGTGGCTGCTAATATCAGCTGCACTTGGCTGAAGTATTTTTAACATCAATAGAGTGTGGCTTTTTTTCAGCAGACAATCACTTTAGATTAATTTGTTTTTAAAGCAATTACAATTACTTACTGTACTTAATGATAGGACCCAACCGATATAGGACCTTTGGGGCATTTTTTTCGACATTGGGGAGAAAAAAAATTAGAAACAGGGCGGTGCTGATAGCCTAGCAGTTAATTCAACTGATTTCTTTTGTCCTCAAATTGTCTCTGCAGCTCTTCCTGTTGTAAATGAATACCTGATTTCTGTTGAGTTGAACATGTCAGATGTCACAGAAGTATATCAGCTGAGGACTATTCTAAGAAACATCAGCTACCCTCTCAGCATCAATGAGCAAATACAAATCTCTGATGTCAACATTTCTACAGGTAGAGCTAATGGCTTCTGTTATTTGATTTATTTGATGATAAGCATCATACATATGTGAAGGACATTTTTTTGATCCTGAAGAATGAGACTGGAGAATGACACTTTGACAATGTGTTGATCTCCAGTTTGCTCTGCAAGCAGCAATGGTATTCAGTGCAGATGTGAGGATGGGCATCGTTGGTCATGTGACCAGTGTCTGCTGTATGGATCATGTGACAACATCACTGATAACACATGTGGATGCATCAATGCCATTCCCCCTGATGGAAGATATTGCAAGTCTATTGATCTACACAGTAAGCTATTTGAACGTGACGAGGAAATCATCAGACAGAGATGTTTTTCTTTCAAACCTGTTCTCTTATAGCAGTTCATGTACTTTACCTTCTTTTCCCCCTGACAGGCTTCACATGGTGTCCTAATGCAACATCCTCTCCATCACCTACAAGTAGGACTGAGACTAAGGCTGTGTCTGAAATCACACACTACTTACTTTACAGCACACTGTACTGGGAATTTGCCACTTTGTAGTGGCTTCCTAGAATGTATTATTATTTTCTTGATCATTCATTTTAACACATGTTGATAAAAATGTTCTTTGCAGATTCAACGCCGAGTGCTTCAACACATCTGAACACAACAGTGCTGACCATGTCACCAACAATTAATGGTACCAGGATTTTTTTTAATGTAGTTTGTTTATTCCAGACTCATCATAATTTATTATGACAGATGTGAACTCATCTGTAGTGAAACTGTGGCAACACATGTAAAAAGTAAGGCCCTGAAAAGAATCATTCATACATATACTTTCTTTCATTATCCAAATTACCCTCAATTTGTTTCTATAGTTTATCACTAAGATTAAGATTTACTTTTATTGATCCCTGCAAGGGGAAATTTCAATTTTTACACTCTGTTTATCATGCAACACACACATAGGCTGAAATATACACACATGCACAAACAGGATCCTAATGGAGAGATGTCAGAGTGATGGAGCTGCCCACAGTGGGCGCTCCTGAGCTGGTGGTGGGGAGGGGGTTTGGTGCCTTGCTTGAGGGCACCTTGGCAGTGCTCAGGAGGTGATCTGGCACCTCTCCAGCTACCAGACCAACTTCCATATGTGGTCCGCACCGGGACTTGAACCAGCGACCCTCCGGTTCCCAACCCAAGTCCCTACAGATTGAGCTACTGCCGCCCAAAACTAAACAGGTTTCAGTCACAGTATGATGTAGAAGATGATAGTACATCTACATTTCCAGATTCAACAAACAATGTCAAAACAGATGTGCACACAAGACGTGCAGAGACAACATTTAAAACAGCCAGGTGAAGAGGGTAAAAATATTCTTTAATAGTCTATAAATATACAACATTAAGGAAATGAACTACATTTCCTGCACTTGATTTAATTTCTCTGTCAATGAGAACTGACAAGGTCATATGATGACCATTTCAAGATGAAGGTCTTTTGGCTGTCATTTAAATAACCAACATGTAAGTCATCGTAGCATTAATCATTCCAGTTTCTATTTTTAGCATTAACATTTATGTTTGTGAAAATGTTCTTAGCAGGTTCGTCACCTACAGCCACAACACCTTTGACCACCACAACACAGACAGTGTCACCCACAATTACTAGAAACGATATGTTATTTTAGAAATAAGAGACGAAATAACAGCCCTCTGGTTGAAATTTACATGAAAGTGTTCATCAATATTAGGTTCATTAGTGAGTGTGTGTGTGTGTGTGTGTGTGTGTGTGTGTGTGTGTTTTAATTTCACCACTGTCAGTGTGAAAATTAAAACAACGTATTTGTCATTCCAGATTCAACTGCAGTTGTTACAACAGTTGTGCACACAACTTCTACACCAATGACTGAGACAGGTAAGTCATACCTGTAAATGTATATAAAGTATAAAAATATTCAAACACTTAGGAAATACAGTCATTGGTCTGCAACTTCTTATTTTGTATCATACAATAAATCGATATCTAAATCTAAATATTAAGACACTCATTCAAACTGCACTCGGCTGAAGTATTTTTAACATCAATAGAGTGTGGCTTTTTTTCAGCAGACAATCACTTTAGATTAATTTGTTTTTAAAGCTGTAGCGTAATTCATTTATTAAGATATTATATCTTAGTGTAACCTCGGAGCACCACCTTACAAAGCAAGGAAATTAATATTACTTGTAGTAATTAATTAATCAGTCAGTTTCATATCTTGAAGGAAGTAAGTTCTAGGTATGGTGACATTATATATTTAATAACGAGCTAAAACGCGATATTGTTTTGAATGACTTAATCAGCAAATTATCGAAGGAGAAAAAGTTGATAAACGAATTTTGGGATTCTATTTGGATTTAAAGGAGCTCTGAATAGACACAACTCACGACCTAATCTCTCAACACCCACTGCAAAACCAACACTCTTAATGTGAGGTGGTTCGGATGAACTCCGCTGATTGGTCCCGTTTCAGTCTCCGACAAGTTGTCCCTTCCAGGGCTACCAGAGAGGTCCACAGGCCAGATTAGATGCCGCAGCAGCTGGGTCGGAGTATGCAGCTAGGATGGAGGTGGAATGGCAGTTCAGCCGTCGTGGTTGTGTCGTCATCAACTCCAAGAGGATCCAACAGGAAAAATATTAAAGAGTCTTTTGATGTGTCGATTTCCAATTCAGATTAACCTGATGGCCATCTCGATGAATCTAAATTAAGAAATTGGCGTTCAAAATTGAAGAGCAAAGACGTTTGAGAAGAAAGTTAAAGGGGCCTTGCTTGAGCCAGAAAGAATTTAAGTTTCCAAAATTGTGCGCTGAAAGTTTACGAAGGACAAGTTCAGCAGAGATTCGTCTCTCTAGGGCGCAAACTTAAAAGTCTTAAGGTGATTAGAACTAAAGTCCAAAGAGAAGCGGAAGAAGATGAGCAAGAGCAAGAAACTAGATCTGAGCTGAGTCTGAACTTTTATCATCTGCAAGAGAGGGGGGCCGCCCAAGGGTGACTCCCACTCTCACCAGAGGACAATTGTTTAAATTAAACCGAGTTTACTCAATACGATTAAGAATAAGAATCTAAACATATATACGTCACCATACATTCATTTTGATATTATTTCTATCAGATCCACGTTGATGTAGGTTCACGTCATATATTTAGACATTCATTTCTATCAGATTCATGTTGAGATGAAAATCACACCACCTGGGAACATCCTCAGTCAATCCCAGCCTGTAGGTGAACAAAAACATGTTATACAGTCAACATTCTTAATAAGACATATTAATAAAGTAGGAAAATAAATTGGTGTCTTTAAATAACACCTTCTATAGCTAAAAGAGTATGCTTTATAACACATCTAAATGTATAATTATGAGGTTACATATTCATGGAAATTCTAACACTAGATGGCAATAGCGCTCCACGTCAAATTCCTATGGGAATTGAATTAACTCTTATTTGTTAACTAAACATCAGATTATGAGTTTAAAAAGATGATTACAATACATTCAATGTGACAATTACAAATATCTAGATGAAGAAAGACATGTTCATTTGATGCAGAATTGAAAGCTGTGGTTTAATTCAGTTCTTCAGCAGTCCTTCAACAGATGGTCAATTTTTATGACTTTGCAGAGACTGGTTTCGGTCACAGTTCATGTCTTTGGGGTCAATTCGTAGATAGCAGAGTGTTCTGTTTCCGCTTGGTTGTTTACTCAAGGCGTTGTAAAAGTTTATAATATCGTGTCTTCCAGAGCCTGTCTGAGAGGGAGACTTAAATCATTAATCAGTTCCTTTGTTTCTTGGTAAAAAATAACCAAGATGTTAATCCACAGTCCTGAGTCCTGCAGGAAGAGAGGTTGTAAAACGTGGCTGCTAATATCAGCTGCACTTGGCTGAAGTATTTTTAACATCAATAGAGTGTGGCTTTTTTTCAGCAGACAATCACTTTAGATTAATTTGTTTTTAAAGCAATTACAATTACTTACTGTACTTAATGATAGGACCCAACCGATATAGGACCTTTGGGGCTGATACCGATATCGACATTGTGGAGAGAAAAAATTAGAAACAGGGCGGTGCTGATAGCCTAGCAGTTATTTCAACTGATTTCTTTTGTCCTCAAATTGTCTCTGCAGCTCTTCCTGTTTTGAATGAATACCTGATTTCTGTTGAGTTGAACATGTCAGATGTCACAGAAGTATATCAGCTGAGGACTATTCTGAGAAACATCAGCTACCCTCTCAGCATCAATGAGCAAATACAAATCTCTGATGTCAACATTTCTACAGGTAGAGCTAATAGCTTCTGTTATTTGATTTATTTGATGATAAGCATCATACATATGTGAAGGAAATTTTTAAACTACATCATGATCCTGAAGAATGAGACTGGAGAATGACACTTTGACAATGTGTTGATCTCCAGTTTGCTCTGCAAGCAGCAATGGTATTCAGTGCAGATGTGAGGATGGGCATCGTTGGTCATGTGACCAGTGTCTGCTGTATGGATCATGTGACAACATCACTGATAACACATGTGGATGCATCAATGCCATTCCCCCTGATGGAAGATATTGCAAGTCTATTGATCTACACAGTAAGCTATTTGAACATGACGAGGAAATCATCAGACAGAGATGTTTTTCTTTCAAACCTGTTCTCTTATAGCAGTTCATGTACTTTACCTTCTTTTCCCCCTGACAGGCTTCACATGGTGTCCTAATGCAACATCCTCTCCATCACCTACAAGTAGGACTGAGACTAAGGCTGTGTCTGAAATCACACACTACTTACTTTACAGCACACTGTACTGGGAATTTGCCACTTTGTAGTGTCTTCCTAGAATGTATTATTATTTTCTTGATCATTCATTTTAACACATGTTGATAAAAATGTTCTTTGCAGATTCAACGCCGAGTGCTTCAACACATCTGAACACAACAGTGCTGACCATGTCACCAACAATTAATGGTACCAGGATTTTTTTTAATGTAGTTTGTTTATTCCTCATCATCACTTATTATGACAGATGTGAACTCATCTGTAGTGAAACTGTGACAACACACTAAATCACTAAATCAGTTGAGGAATTAACAAATAATTTTGACTGCTCAACAACCACAAATTACACAGAGTCTATAGCATCATCCAAATCTTTTTGTATAAAAGAGGTAACTGAAAAAAATGTGCAGAAGTAATCAAGAAACTATCAAATCATAAGCCTGTTACCAGGATTTTTTTTTATGTAGTTTGTTTATTCCAGACTCATCATAATTTATTATGACAGATGTGAACTCATCTGTAGTGAAACTGTGGCAACATATGTAAAAAGTAAGGCCCTGGAAAGAATCATTCATACATATACTTTCTTTCATTATCCAAATTAACCTCAATTTGTTTCTATAGTTTATCACCAAACAGGTTTCAGTCTCAGTATGATGTAGAAGATGATAGTACATTTACATTTCCAGCACACAAGACATGCAGACAACATTTAAAACAGCCAGGTGAAGAGGGTAAAAATATTCTTTAATAGTCTATAAATACGCAACATTAAGGAAATTAATTATATTTTCTGCACTTGACTTAATTTCTCTGTCAAGGACAACTGACAAGGTCATATAATGACCATTTCAAGATGAAGGTCTTTTGGCTGTCATTTAAATAACCAACGTTTTTATTAAAATCATGGGACAAACTCCTGCAGTGATATTTCCTGAAACTTTTCAGTAAGTCATCGTAGCATTAATCATTCCAGTTTCTATTGTTAGCATTAATTATAATGGCCTACCTCTTCGTGCTTGAAGCAGTTTATCCAGCTAGCCAAACAAACAAACATGCTCAGAGAAGACTCTTATACCGAAAGGTTGCTTTGTCCTTAAGTTCACTGAGGGACATGAATTGAATGTGAAAGTTTATTACAACACAAACAGTTACAGACGTATAAATGAATACAAGCTCTTAAACATAGATTGTCTTACAACCTAAATTACTATCACAAAAACTGAGGTAAGTAAAAATGCAAATATGCAATCAAACAGCATAAAATGTACTGTATGTCTTACACTTAAATGTCTTACACTTAAATGTCCATGAAAACCTATGTAAGTCTGCACATTATCCATGTTAACTCACTAACCATCAGCAGCTAAACAGACAAATTGTTGAATATTCACGAAACAGCATAAAACTCACGAATATGGCCTTCGATAGCTTCAAAAACCGAAATGTCCTTCCAGTGTACAGACACTGAGGTTAGACTGCAGCACTGGCTATGAGCTCATTTACTCAAAAACAAAAGTGAAACTTAACTTAAGACTAAAGCTGCATTTATACTCTGTCACTAGGCAGCAGTATAATGTTAAATGGCATAGAAACAGTCTTATGATTATGGCATAGAAGGGCCATGACACTCCCCTCCTGGCGTCTGTAAAGACACCAGACCACTCCATCGGGTACTAGACTACAACCTCTGAGTCTGTTGGGGACAGGAAGAGAATAAGCTCAGTGATCGGCCTGGAAAAAACCTTAGGTGTACCTTGTCGGATAACTCTGACCTCCACCTTCCTTGTGAGTCGATCTGCACTAGGGATTGCTTTTGTTACCACAGCCATGGGCCATTCATTTCGTCCCAATTGAAGATCCTTCATTAGGACTACATCACCCTCCTTAAAGTTGGGTCCCTGTCCTGCCATCTGCTCCGAGTTTGTGTCGGCAAGGGATTGGACCTGCTTCCACTGCTGCTTGAGAAGCTATGCCTTCCCAAACTCACATGGAGGAGGAGTGCCCATCTTTTGGTTGGTGTGAGCACAAGTGAAGACTCAGGATCTGAAGAGTATGTGGGGTCTTCCGTTTATGACGTTTATGATTCCGTTTATGATTTTTATTGCATGGCCTTGCGGAACAGTCCTTACATTTCACTGCACATCTGTATGAGCATGTGACAAATAAAAATCTTGAATCTTGAATCTTGAATCTTGATGGCACACACCTCAGCCATTAATCTGGTGAGAACTTCTTGTATAAGATGTGGAGACTTCTTCTACAAAAACATGGAGTCCATTATACGGCGTGCAACGCAGATGAGACGTTCCCACGCCCCACCCATGTGGGATTAATGGGGTGGGTCGAATACTCATCTACATTTCTGCTCTTGATGATACCTTTCCACGTCTGTGTTTGGTACATTCATCAATTCTTTGCAGGCCCCGATGAAATTAGTACCTTGATCTGACCTGATCTGTTTTGGTGCTCCACGAAGAGATAAGAATCTCCTGAGTGCGTTGATGAAGCTGGAGCTGGTTAACGACTCAACGACTTCAATCTTACAAGTGATTGTAAACTTGAGAAACGCTCAATGCGCTTTACTCCCAGTTGACCTTCTGAAGCCTGAGTGATGTGCACCGACACCACAGGAGGTATCTCGCATCTGCTGTGGGGTCAATAAGGTCAAACGTCATGTTAGTTGCTGGGGAAGAAGTGAGGGGCTTTGATAAGAAAGGTGGCCTGGATGCAGAACTGCTACGTGTCTGTCATTTCTGCACTCTGTACATGTGATTGCTGTCTTGCAGTTCTTAGCTATGTGACCCACAATTTGGGTCGTTTCGAGCTTTAGCCTCATCGTGGATGAACTTAGCAAAAACTACAAATGGGGGGAATGATACCCGGTAGTCTTCTTTATATCTGGAACCATAGATGTCCATTTATCTTGCAAGTTGTATGGCAGTTTTACAAGGATGGGATGGATTCCTCTGGCAGTGTCCAGATAAGATAATCCAGGTAGGAAGTCATCCTCCTTAGCTGCCTCTATCTCTAAAAGCAGGTCTGCAAGGTCACAAAGCTTCTGTGCATCTCTGTTTAATGTCTTAGGAAAGTTGCTTCAGGTGTCCCATAGCTTTGCTCCAACCAATCCCATGCCATTTTCAGCCCAGCTGCAGGGTGCTTGATGTGGATCGATTTGATTCGACATACATGTTCTGAGGACTCCTTCCCCAACCATTTCATGAGCAGGACAAGCTCCGCTGCTTCAGTTAAGTCAAGACCTTCAATAGCATTGAAAAATGAAGACTTCCACGCCCAGTAGTTCTCCACTTTATCATCAAATTTTGTTAGACCTGTGGTGATAAGTTGACTTCTTGCGAGAAACTTAGTCAGGTCAGCTGTAGCAGAAGGTTTGCTGCGATCATCTTGACTGTAAGATTGATCTGTTTTATTATCTGTATTGGTGTTAGGGCTATGGCGGTAACCAAATCTTGCACCACTACTGGGAAATGAAAGATCATGGTAAATTGTGGTGGGCTGCTTGTATCTATGAAGAGGCAGTGAAAAGCCCTTGATCTCTTCTTCCTCTTTTTGGCAAACTGTTCACTCAGACTAACCTTTGCAGTTTTCTGTGAAATTTCAGTGGCTAGGTCGGGCCGTCTTTGCTGATGGAGAGAAACTTTGGGTTCTCCAATTAAGTCATCATTGTCGCCTTCGAGCGCTGCCTCTAAAGGGGCAGTCTCAGCGAAGGCTGCTTCTTTTTCTTTTTCTTCTTGCAGTGCCTCTAACTGTGCATCAATCCTTGCTCTTTGCACTTTTATTTCAATTTCTTTCTGTGAGAAAGCTGCTCTGGCCTCTGCTGCCTTGGCCTTTGGACGTCCGTGTGCCAAAACCATACTCGCATTTTGAGCTGGAGGATGATCGTGATGAACGAGAACACACAGATCGAACCTCTAAATCTTCCATTTCTTTCTCATAGTGAACTGCTGCCTGGATTGTTTCTTCCATGTTAATTGCAGACTGGAGAAGTTTGGACTGTAAACCACAGAGGCTATCCTTATTTGCAGAAGCGTTGAGAAGATATCCTTTCACTATACTGGCCTCCCTCTTCGTGCTTGAAGCAGTTTATCCAGCTAGCCAAACAATCAAACATACTCAGAGAAGACTCTCAGACCGAAAGGTTGCGTTGTCCTTTAAGGGATACTTCACCCGTTGAAACATGAATCTGTATTGACATTGGGTTATATATGTAGTAGAAATATGTAATAAATTTTGAAGTTGGTGCCTTCTTGGCCGAGAAAAGGCAGAAAGTTTATTTTTGGCTCATGTGGATGAAAGACACCAAATCTGCGTTTATACTCTGTGTTACTACTTAGCTTCCACTCTAGTCAATCATTGTGTTCACACAGGGCGCGCTGCGGTCCGTCTCCGGCCCGTGCCACCGACGGCACTACGCTTTACTCCGTTTCAAATACGCAGCAAGTCTTTTTTTGCCGGAGTGCGCTGGAGGCACGCGTCAAGCTGGACAGAATATGACAGCCCGGACAGGAAGTCAGACAAGGAAACGCACAGAGCATCCAGTCAATTTCAAAATAAAACACAATATACGGACTCGCGATCGTATTGTTCATCACTTTATCAACATTACGTCAAAACAGGAACCGAATTAACAACAATTCATCCTCAGAAAGACAAAGCAACATGTTGTTTGCATGTTTTTCTCTTTATTCCCGTGGGATCTTGTAGTTCTCCTGTGATGTGTCATGGGTGCACTGACGTTCCAGAAACGGATCCAGTGTGAGAGGGCGCGAGCCGTCCGACGGAGCAAAACCGTGGCACTGACGGACCACGGCACGCACGGAGTATGTGTAAATTGCGGGTCATGGTATAGAAAGGCCATGACATTAACATTTATGTTTGTGAAAATGTTCTTAGCAGGTTCGTCACCTACAGCCACAACACCTTTGACCACCACAACAACAACAACAACAGTGTCACCCACAACTACTAGTTATTTTAGAAATAAGAGACGACATGACAGCCCTCTGGTTGAAATTTACATGAAAGTGTTCATCAATATTAGGTTCATTATTGTGTGTGTGTGTGTGTGTGTGTGTGTGTGTGTGTGTGTGTGTGTGTGTGTGTGTTTGTGTGTGTGTTTTAATTTCACCACTTAGTCACTGTCAGTGTGAAAATTAAAACAATGTATTTGTCATTCCAGATACAATAGTTGTGCACACAACTTCTACACCAATGACTGAGACAGGTAAGTCATACCTGTAAATGTATTTCTTAAAAGTATAAAAACATTTAAACACTTACGAAATACAGTCATTGTTCTGAACTGGAACTTCTTATTTTATTTCATTCAATAAATAGATATCTAAATCTAAATATTACAACACTCATTCAAACTGCACATGGAGTGTGGCTTCTTTTCAGTAGACAATCACTTTAGATTCATTTCATTTTAAAGCAATTACAATTACTTACTGTACTTAATGATAGGACCCAACCGATATAGGACCTTTGGGGCTGATACCGATATCGACATTGGGGAGAAAAAAAATTAGAAACAGGGCGGTGCTGATAGCCTAGCAGTTATTTCAACTGATTTCTTTTGTCCTCAAATTGTCTCTGCAGCTCTTCCTGTTGTGAATGAATACCTGATTTCTGTTGAGTTGAACATGTCAGATGTCACAGAAGTATATCAGCTGAGGACTATTCTGAGAAACATCAGCTACCCTCTCAGCATCAATGAGCAAATACAAATCTCTGATGTCAACATTTCTACAGGTAGAGCTAATAGCTTCTGTTATTTGATTTATTTGATGATAAGCATCATACATATGTGAAGGACATTTACATCATGATCCTGAAGAATGAGACTGGAGAATGACACTTTGACAATGTGTTGATCTCCAGTTTGCTCTGCAAGCAGCAATGGTATTCAGTGCAGATGTGAGGATGGGCATCGTTGGTCATGTGACCAGTGTCTGCTGTATGGATCATGTGACAACATCACTGATAACACATGTGGATGCATCAATGCCATTCCCCCTGATGGAAGATATTGCAAGTCTGTTGATCTACACAGTAAGCTATTTGAACATGACGAGGAAATCATCAGACAGAGATGTTTTTCTTTCAAACCTGTTCTCTTATAGCAGTTCATGTACTTTACCTTCTTTTCCCCCTGACAGGCTTCACATGGTGTCCTAATGCAACATCCTCTCCATCACCTACAAGTAGGACTGAGACTAAGGCTGTGTCTGAAATCACACACTACTTACTTTACAGCACACTGTACTGGGAATTTGCCACTTTGTAGTGGCTTCCTAGAATGTATTATTATTTTCTTTATCATTCATTTTAACATATGTTGATAAAAATGTTCTTTGCAGATTCAACGCCGAGTGCTTCAACACATCTGAACACAACAGTGCTGACCATGTCACCAACAATTAATGGTACCAGGATTTTTCTTGTAGTTTGTTTATTCCAGACTCATCATCACTTATTATGACAGATGTGAACTCATCTGTAATGAAACTGTGACAACACACTAAATCACTAAATCAGTTAACAATTAATTTTGACTGCTCAACAACCACAAATTACACAGAGTCTATAGCATCATCCGAATCCTTTTGTATAAAAGAGGTAAGTGAAAAAAAATGTGCAGAAGTAATCAAGAAACTATCAAATCCTAAGGCTAAAGTCGTTTATAATTTGGATGCTCAATTCATTAAAAAAATATAGCTCTATACGGATTACACCTCTGACTCATCTCATTAATTTATCAAATAGAAGTTGTACATTTCCAAATAACTTGAAATAGACCATGAGGCTCTTTAAAACATGTGACTCTGATTTGGTTAGCAACTAGCAACAAAATGAGGTTTCCCTCATTTCCAATGCTGTTGAGATTACAAGCACAGTAAAACCAGCAAAAAACACAACAAACACTCAGAATTAGTGACAAAAACCACTGAGATCATTTAAAACAGTTACAATTTGACACAAAGTAGTTCGAAATCAAATTCCTGAACTCTGGAAGAGAGGGAAGAACTCCAATCTTTAGAGTTTGCTAGAGGGCGTTCCTCGAGTTTTGATCAACAAAAGAGAATGCCGATTTATCGAGTTCAGTAAAAGCTCGAGAGACTTTAAGAACAAGCCAATCAGAAGAACGGGTCATGTTAGCGCCCGTATTCCACTCCAACAGGTCTGTGATGTAAGGTGGAAGTTTTCCAATAGGAGCCTTAAAGATATATAAAAACCAGTGTTTGTTACCGACCCTCTCATACAGATCACAGTGATGAGTGTCAAATAGATCAGCTGTTATAAACCTGAGGGCGGAGTGATATACGGCGTCCAGAGGCTTCAGAGTTGAAGCTGCAGCATGTCTATAAATGACATCGCTGTAATCCATCACTGACAAGAACACAGCTTCAGTGATTCTTTTTCTGCACGATAAGGGAAAACTTGATTTGTTTCTGTGCAAAAAGAAAACTTTCTCTCGCAACTTGGAGACAAGAGTTTTTACATGGAACTTAAAAGTGAGTTCCTCATCGAGCCACATGTCAAGATATTTATACTCATTTACTCTCTCGATGTCTGAGCCATTTAAAGAAGATATGCGTACACTCTCGTAATCAATATTTTTGGCTCTTGAGAATAGCATACATTTTGTTTTCATTAAGTAGCAGTTTTTGGCTAATGAGATATTCTTCAACAGAGTTAAAAGCAAGTTGCAAGTTCTTGGCAGCTAACTGTACAGAATCTGCAGTACAATACAAAATAGTGTCGTCTGCATAGAAATGGGAATGACAACCATTCAAAGAAGAAACAATGTCATTAACATAACAACCCAGTCTCATGTCAAAATGTGTAATACCTACGTTGGTCCACAGCGCAAAACGTTGTAGTTTCACAATAAGGGCTCTAAAATTGTGACATGCCTACATTTCCTTTTGCCTATTCTTTTGTATAGGCATACCTCAGGCCACGTGACTGCCCAGTTTTCCCCTGGCAAAAAAAAAACATGGCGGACATCACTTCTATTTTCGGTGGAAAATGCAATATTTTAAGATAGTTTGAGGCTTAAGTGTCATTTTGATAACCTTTCTGAAGACAAATGTACATTGTATCTTCATAATCTTCATTCGGTTTATGTTTATGATCTTTAGTTTGTTCGTTTCTACGAAGATTCTTTCAGGTCTCGCTAGGAAAACGTTGGACTGTTACGTTTTCTACTGTTGCTATGGTGGTAGCTATGGACGCTATCAACAACGAACCGGAAGGAAGTGGATGTTCGGTTCGCGGCTCTTTTTTCGGCTGCTCTGGTTCCGGAATTAAATTTTCCCATTCAAATCCTCCATTGATTTTTCACAAAATCCTTATATCAAGAGATTGGCGCCTGGGAACAAGACAACAAGCTACCCCAACACTCGTGACTATAGTACATTCAATTCAGCACCAAAACGGCGTTAAAAACAGAAACAAAGGTGTAGGTTCAAGACTGTGTACATCATTTTCGTCCGGAGTCAAGGAACTACCCATCCCACAATCCATTGCGAATGATATCGTTTATTCAGTCTTTCAGGTCTCGCCAGAAAAAACGTTGGACTGTTACGTTTTCTACTGTTGCTATGGTGGTTGCTATGGACGCTATCAACAACGAACCGGAAGGAAGTGGACGTTCGGTTCACGGCTCTTAAAACGGGTTACGTCAGACCCTAGACATCAAACTAAACTCCTATGCAATAAATAATGATTTCTGTTACATTTTTATGGATGTCTTGCATTACAACCAAATTTAATAAAACGATTGGAACAGATCGATGCATATTAGCAACATTATAAACTATAACATGTAACAATCCTTGATACATAAAGACAATACTGTACAGTTCATGTGTGATTTATATGATTTTATTTAACTAAATAATCCTGACAGATTAATACTATCTTTTAAAACAGGTTTGATTTGATCACTTTTTTTTACAATATATATAGTCTAGATTATTTTACAAAACCCATTCGGCTTTAGTAAATATTTGATATAGTGGGTAGATATACATTTTTTACAACCCTAATTATGTTCCCTCTGTGCACAACGCCAGACATAACTACCAAAATTCCCGTTTCTAGAATAACAGTCAAAATATCCGAAATGAACTGATACATGTACTTTATTTTAACATAGATCATATATGTACTATGCAATAAATACTTCGGCCACACGAGATCTGTGACATATTCAGTGAATATATCTTTTGTAAGCCTTTTATAATCCTAGTTACAACCTTTTTTTGGAAACGGAAAAGACTACAATTATGGCGCCATTCAGTATTAAGCTGTATGACTTGACTCTGAGGAATTGTAGTCTTTTAGACAAATCTCAGTGTTTCCCACTAAGAAGTAATATATATTTAATTGAGGGTACACAGGGGAGTTTAATTGGATGGTTAACACATTTATGTTATCAGATATTTA
This sequence comes from Labrus mixtus, assembly GCF_963584025.1. Taxonomy (NCBI): domain Eukaryota; kingdom Metazoa; phylum Chordata; class Actinopteri; order Labriformes; family Labridae; genus Labrus; species Labrus mixtus. The sequence continues at coordinate 27,160,431 of NC_083623.1, forward strand.
AAAAATAATTGATACATTTGTTAAAATGTATTTTAAACATATATAGCAGCTCCCCCTGTTGTTTTGGTGAGCTGACTACCCTCACATGGTACTTTGTTCCAAGACCTCTCTAAAACAGTTATTCCCATGTCTGTAGCCCCTTTTGTTGCTGAGGTATAAGCCTTCAAACATGCCCTTGGGTCAAGGTTCAAAGGGCATTATTTCAAAACAGGGGTCATGTTGAAACCTCATCTTCACATATGTTACTCTCCAGGATGAGACCTTTCCAACGATGTATGTTGTTCAGCTCTAAGCCAAAAACTTAAATATTCTCATTTCAGAGGCATGGGGTCTTGCAGTCATACTTTCATAGAGCTCTTTCAAAGCCCAGTACATAAAATGTTTATTTTTTTTATTTTTATTTTTTTATTTTGTTTGTTTGTTTGTTTGTTTGTTTTGGTTTAAGTATATCATAAAATCTGGGGAACTATATGCTTGGAGGACAGCCTTAAGTGCTTGGTTTAGAATTATGGCTAAAAGTAAAAATCTCTTATGCTCTTTTCCATATTAATTCATCTTGGTACTTTTTTTATCCTTCTTTCATTATAGAAGAGTTAATCTAATTTGTCATCATTCATTGTTTTAATATTCAGTTTAATGTCTTTCATAGAGCAACAGGGTTGAACAGGTCAAAAGGCTTCATGTCTCTGCTAGGCCTCAAATAGTCAAATTAACTCTTTTAAGCACCTTTAAAATGAGTTTTTAACATCAGTCTTGTTCATGAAGCATACAGCATATAGTAGAGAATGACCCTCTGTCTTTTGGAACATTTTCACACTTTTTAACACCCTTTTTTGATGTTTTGATAAAAGTGTTTGAATTGTTGAAAGGTTTGGCAAATTGAGAGTGGGGCCTTAAGTGACTTGTGGGCTCACAAAATCTCTTAGAAGAGACCTAGGAAGTTGATTTTTGTTTTGGTGACAGTTCCCAATCTCACGAACAACAGGTGAAATTTGGGGGTGCTAGGTCAAACATAAGTGTATGAAAAAGGGATTTAAAATTTGAGTCTACAGAGAGGAGGGAGAGGGGGGAGGGGGGGCCCTTGGCCTTTAAACCGACAGTGGGCGTGACTGCACGATTGCGCATGTCAGCAGCACACTGGCAGACCATAGCATAATGGACTTTTTGAATGGGTTTTTGCTTAGATTCCTGGAATGGGATCTTTGGTTAACACAGATTTAAGATGTGTTTTTGCAACCAACCTTAAAAAACATCAGTAAATACCCCCTGAAAGATCTAATAAAGAGGTCGCTCACAAGTGACGATTATCAATACGTCATTATTTGATGTCAGTGTCATGCGCCCGTTTGTAGTTCTTATCGCCGGCCGTTTACTTTATTGATTGCATTTTCTGGTATTAATCTAATCCGTCAGGATTATTTTGTGAAATAAAATTATGAAATCATATAAATCACATAAACTGTACAGTATTGTCTTTATGTATTGTTACATGTTATAGTTTATAATGTTGCTAATATGCATCGATCTGTTCCAATCGTTTTATTAAATTTGGTTGTAATGTAAGACATCCATAAAAATGTAACAGAAATCATTATTTATTGCATAGGAGTTTAGTTTGATGTCTAGGGTCTGATGTAACCCATTTTAAGAGCCGCGAACCGAACGTCCACTTCCTTCCGGTTCGTTGTTGATAGCGTCCATAGCAACCACCATAGCAACAGTAGAAAACGTAACAGTCCAACGTTTCTCTAGCGAGACCTGAAAGAATCTTCGTAGAAACGAACAAACTAAAGATCATAAACATAAACCGAATGAAGATTATGAAGATACAATGTACATTTGTCGCCAGAAAGGTTATCAAAATGACACTTAAGCCTCAAACTATCTTAAAATATTGCATTTTCCACCGAAAATAGACGGGATGTCCGCCATGTTTTTTTTTTTCGCCAGGGGAAAACTGGGCAGTCACGTGGCCTGAGGTATGCCTATACAAAAGAATAGACAAAAGGAAACGTAGGCCTGTCACAATTTTAGAGCCCTTATTGTGAAACTACTACGTTTTGCGCTGTGGACCAACGTAGGTATTACACATTTTGATATGAGACTGGGTTGTAACATAAACAGTGAAGAGCATGGGACCCAGGACTGAACCTTGTGGGACACCTCTATTAATGAACAAAAATTCAGATTTAGCATGACCTAGCTTAACACACTGACATTTTCAGACTTAAAATGGTATACAAAAAAGGTGAAATGCTGGCTAAAAGCAAACCAGAGCTGTACCCACTTTTAAACAGTATCTTAAAACTGTATTTTAAACTGATTTATAGCATTTGTATTGTTGTACATGTATTTTGATGTATCCTCATATAGTGTTATGGGGTTTTATGTAACCGAATGTTGTACATTTTAATCTGTTTGTTTACAAAAAGGCCCAACTGGGGACACGACTTGGAAATTAGCAGTAGCTGTATACTCTTTATGCAGCACATCAGTTTCATGCTTTGTATTGAAACTATGTGAAATTGCACTGCCCTTAAATAAATGAATTCACTTCAACATAGAAGAATCATTCATACATATACATTCTTTCATTATCCAAATTAACCTCAATGTTTTTCTATACTTTATCACTAAATAGGTTTCAGTCTCAGTATGACATAGAAGATGATAGTACATCTACATTTCCAGATTCAACAAACAATGTCAAAACAGATGTGCACACAAGACGTGCAGAGACAACATTTAAAACAGCCAGGTGAAGAGGGTAAAAATATTCTTTAATAGTCTATAAATATACAACATTAAGGAAATGAACTACATTTTCTGCACTTGACTTAATTTCTCTGTCAAAGACAACTGACAAGGTCATATGATGACCATTTCAAGATGAAGGTCTTTTGGCTGTCATTTAAATAACCAACGTGTTTGCATTAAAATCATGGGACAAACTCCTGCAGTGATATTTCCTGAAACTTTTCAGTAAGTCATCGTAGCATTAATCATTCCAGTTTCTATTGTTAGCATTAACATTTATGTTTGTGAAAATGTTCTTAGCAGGTTTGTCACCTACAGCCACAACACCTTTGACCACCACAACACAGACAGTGTCACCCACAACTACTAGAAACGGTATGTTATTTTAGAAATAAGAGACGAAATAACAGCCCTCTGGTTGAAATTTACATGAAAGTGTTCATTTGTGTGTGTGTGTGTGTGTGTGTGTGTGTGTGTGTGTGTGTGTGTGTGTTTTAATTTCACCACTGTCAGTGTGAAAATTAAAACAACGTATTTGTCATTCCAGATTCGACTGCAGTTGTTACAACAGTTGTGCACACAACTTCTACACCAATGACTGAGACAGGTAAGTCATACCTGTAAATGTATTTCTTAAAAGTATAAAAACATTTAAACACTTACGAAATACAGTCATTGTTCTGAACTGGAACTTCTTATTTTATTTCATTCAATAAATCGATATCTAAATCTAAATATTACAACACTCATTCAAACTGCACTTGGCTGAAGTATTTTTAACATCAATAGAGTGTGGCTTTTTTTCAGCAGACAATCACTTTAGATGAATTTGTTTTTAAAGCAATTACAATTACTTACTGTACTTAATGATAGGACCCAACCGATATAGGACCTTTGGGGCTGATACCGATATCGACATTGGGGAGAAAAAAAATTAGAAACAGGGCGGTGCTGATAGCCTAGCAGTTATTTCAACTGATTTATTTTGTCCTCAAATTGTCTCTGCAGCTCTTCCTGTTGTGAATGAATACCTGATTTCTGTTGAGTTGAACATGTCAGATGTCACAGAAGTATATCAGCTGAGGACTATTCTAAGAAACATCAGCTACCCTCTCAGCATCAATGAGCAAATACAAATCTCTGATGTCAACATTTCTACAGGTAGAGCTAATGGCTTCTGTTATTTGATTTATTTGATGATAAGCATCATACATATGTGAAGGACATTTACATCATGATCCTGAAGAATGAGACTGGAGAATGACACTTTGACAATGTGTTGATCTCCAGTTTGCTCTGCAAGCAGCAATGGTATTCAGTGCAGATGTGAGGATGGGCATCGTTGGTCATGTGACCAGTGTCTGCTGTATGGATCATGTGACAACATCACTGATAACACATGTGGATGCATCAATGCCATTCCCCCTGATGGAAGATATTGCAAGTCTATTGATCTACACAGTAAGCTATTTGAACGTGACGAGGAAATCATCAGACAGAGATGTTTTTCTTTCAAACCTGTTCTCTTATAGCAGTTCATGTACTTTACCTTCTTTTCCCCCTGACAGGCTTCACATGGTGTCCTAATGCAACATCCTCTCCATCACCTACAAGTAGGACTGAGACTAAGGCTGTGTCTGAAATCACACACTACTTACTTTACAGCACACTGTACTGGGAATTTGCCACTTTGTAGTGGCTTCCTAGAATGTATTATTATTTTCTTTATCATTCATTTTAACATATGTTGATAAAAATGTTCTTTGCAGATTCAACGCCGAGTGCTTCAACACATCTGAACACAACAGTGCTGACCATGTCACCAACAATTAATGGTACCAGGATTTTTCTTGTAGTTTGTTTATTCCAGACTCATCATCACTTATTATGACAGATGTGAACTCATCTGTAGTGAAACTGTGACAACACACTAAATCACTAAATCAGTTGAGGAATTAACAAATAATTTTGACTACTCAAAAACCACAAATAACATAGAGTCTATAGCATCATCCGAATCCTTTTGTATAAAAGAGGTAAGTGAAAAAAAATGTGCAGAAGTAATCAAGAAACTATCAAATCCTAAGGCTAAAGTCGTTTGTAATTTGGATGCTCAATTCATTAAAAAAATATAGCTCTATACGGATTACACCTCTGACTCATCTCATTAATTTATCAATTAGAACTTGTACATTTCCAAATAACTTGAAAAAGGCAGTCATGACACCAATCTTTAAAACATGTGACTCTGATTTGGTTAGCAACTACCGCCCTATCTGTATTCTCCCTGTAATGTCGAAGATTTTCATTTGATTTGATTTCAAGCCTTTATTTATTCTCGAAAGGACACTGAGGTTTCCCTCATTTCCAATTCCGTTGAGATTACAAGCACAGTAAAACCAGCAAAAAACACAACAAACACTCAGAATTAGTGACAAAAACCACTGAGATCATTTAAAACAGTTACAATTTGACACAAAGTGGTTCGAAATCAAATTCCTGAACTCTGGAAGAGAGGGAAGAACTCCAATCTTTAGAGTTTGCTAGAGGGCGTTCCTCGAGTTTTGATCAACAAAAGAGAATGCCGATTTATCGAGTTCAGTAAAAGCTCGAGGGACTTTAAGAACAAGCCAATCAGAAGAACGGGTCATGTTAGCGCCCGTATTCCACTCCAACAGGTCTGTGATGTAAGGTGGAAGTTTTCCAATAGGAGCCTTAAAGATATATAAAAACCAGTGTTTGTTACCGACCCTCTCATACAGATCACAGTGATGAGTGTCAAATCGATCACCAGTTATAAACCTGAGGGCGGAGTGATATACGGCGTCCAGAGGCTTCAGAGTTGAAGCTGCAGCATGTCTATAAATGACATCGCTGTAATCCATCACTGACAAGAACACAGCTTCAATGATTCTTTTTCTGCACGATGAGGGAAAACTTGATTTGTTTCTGTGCAAAAAGAAAACTTTCTCTCGCAACTGGGAGACAAGAGTTTTTACATGGAACTTAAAAGTGAGTTCCTCATCGAGCCACATGCCAAGATAGAAGAAAGTAAGGCCCTGAAAAGAATCATTCATACATAAACTTTCTTTCATTATCCAAATTACCCTCAATTTGTTTCTACAGTTCATCACTAAACAGGTTTCAGTGATGATAGTACATCTACATTTCCAGATTCAACAAACAATGTCAAAACAGATGTGCACACAAGACGTGTAGAGACAACATTTAAAACAGCCAGGTGAAGAGGGTAAAAATATTCTTTAATAGTCTATAAATATACAACATTAAGGAAATGAACTACATTTTCTGCACTTGACTTAATTTCTCTGTCAATGAGAACTGACAAGGTCATATGATGACCATTTCAAGATGAAGGTCTTTTGGCTGTCATTTAAATAACCAACATGTTTTTATTAAAATCATGGGACAAACTCCTGCAGTGATATTTCATGAAACTTTTCACTAAGTCATCATAGCATTAATCATTCCAGTTTCTATTGTTAGCATTAACATTTATGTTTGTGAAAATGTTCTTAGCAGGTTTGTCACCTACAGCCACAACACCTTTGACCACCACAACACAGACAGTGTCACCCACAACTACTAGAAACGATATGTTATTTTAGAAATAAGAGACGAAATAACAGCCCTCTGGTTGAAATTAACATGAAAGTGTTCATCAATATTAGGTTCATTAGTGAGTGTGTGTGTGTGTGTGTGTGTGTGTGTGTGTGTGTGTGTGTGTGTGTGTGTGTGTGTGTGTGTGTGTGTGTATGTGTGTGTTTTAATTTCACCACTAAGTCACTGTCAGTGTGAAAATTAAAACAACTTATTTGTCTTTCCAGATTCAACTGCAGTTGTGCAGACGACTTCTACACCAATGACTGAAACAGGTAAGTCATACAACCAATATTCAAACACTTAGGAAATACAGTCATTGTTCTAAACTGAAACTTCTTATTTTGTTTCATTCAATAAATAGATATCTAAATCTAATTATTACAACAAGCATTCAAACGGCACTTGGCTGAAGTATTTTTAACATCAATAGAGTGTGGCTTCTTTTCAGCAGACAATCACTTTAGATTCATTTCATTTTCAAGCAATTACAATTACTTACTGTACTTAATGCTAGGACCCAACCGATATATGACCTTTAGGGGGGATACCGATATCGACATTGGGGAGAAAAAAAATCAGAGACAGGGCGGTGCTGATAGCCTAGCAGTTATTTCAACTGATTTCTTTTGTCCTCAAATTGTCTCTGCAGGTTCGTCACCTATAGCCACAACACCGACAGTGTCACCAATGACTACTAGTAATGGTATGTTACTTTAGAAATAAGGAACAAAATAACAGCCCTCTGGTTGAAATTTACATGCAAGTGTTAGTCAATATTAGGTTCATTAGTGTGTGTGTGTTTCCAGATTCAACCTCTACACCAACAACTGAAACAGGGAAGTCATACCTACCTATTTCATCCCTGCTGATCTCCAGATAGCAGTGCTTAAAGCACTGAATGACTTATACCAGCAAAGTCACGAGGAATCCAGCAGGAGGTACACCCCCAGTGGATTGGGATTGGCAACATTCACCCTGTAGTACCTGGAGCATGTGCTCAGCAATGCCCATGAGGCAACGGCACATTTGTTATCCTGTGACACTCCTAAAGCACTCTCTGAAGTGTTGGACAAATCAGAGGAAGCTGTGGAAAGGCATACAGAAGGCCCACCACATCCTGGTCCAGAGGGCTGGTCGTCTCCCTCAGGGAGAACCAGAGGGGCAGTGGGTTCGACGGATCTGAGGCAAAGAGATCCATCTCTGCTTGGCTGAAAAGGCCCCAGATTGTGTGCACCACCGCTGGTTGGAGGCTCCCAGCAAATATATTGCCTACAGGCTGGCCAGACAGGAGGCTGCCCAATTCAGGAGGTCCTTGGACACCTGCATCAGCCGTGCAAACTTGGTGCCGTCCTGATGGTTGATATGAAAGACGGTTTTGTCTGACCTTATGAGCACATGCCTTCCTCTCAGGTACGGCAGAAAGTGCTGGAGAGCTAGGTGCAATGCTCACATCTCGAGCACATTGATGTGTTCTGTGCGGTCTCGCCCAGACCACTGTCCCTGAGCTATCCTGTCCTGCCACACTGCATCCCATCCTGAGGGTCAGGTGTCTTGCCGGTATAGCCAAGAGCCCATAGGGACGCCCCTGGACTTGTCCCTCCATGGGACCAGGGCAAGGAGTCACTGCTGTTGCACGCTGAGCTTCCGATGTCTGTGCCACTTGGCATCCAATTGTAAGCTGATTAGCCACCTCTGCAGGGGTCAGAGCGACAGTAAGTCCAACAGAACAACGGCTGAGACAGATGTTGGCTTGCCCAAGAGACGCAGGAACCTGACAAAGGGCAGTGACCTGACCCTTTGAAAGAGAGGAAGGAGGGGCAGAACGTTGCACACATGATTAGGGGATGGACGTGCCCTCATGGTTTTGGTGTCCAATGCCACACCAATGATGGTCATGATCTGAGAGGGGTTCAGGGTGGCTGTGGGTCAGTTGGTAGAGTCGTTGCCTCTCAACCGGAAGGTCGAGGATTTGATCCCCAGCTGGGCAACATGTCCGATGTGTCCTTGGGCAAGACACTTAACCCCTAATTGCTCCCGCTGCTTCGGTGGCGGTGTATGAATGGGATTAGTTACTTCTGATGGATGATACTACATAGCGATCAATACCATCAGTGTGTGAATGACAGTGAATCGGTGGGTGTGACATGCAGTGTAAAAGCGCTTTGAGTAGTCGGAAGACTAGAAAAGCGCGATATAAGCTCAGGTCCATTTACCATTTCAGGAAACCTTTTTCTAGGTTTACCTTGAGGCCCAGCTGAGCCACGTGGGAAAGAATGCGAGCTGTGTCCTGGACCACCTGAGCACGGGATGGGGCGCAGATCAGTCAGTCATCCAGATAAGGCAGAATCTTCATGCCCTGAGACTGCAGAGGAGCAAGGGTGGCGTCACGGGTGAACACTCTCGGAGAGCCCAAATGGAAGTACCCTGAACCGCCAGTGGTGGCCTTGATAGGCAAAACGCAGAAACTGCCTGTGTGATATAGGTGTTATACTATAATACGTGATATATATGTGTTATACGTGAAATAGGGACATGAAAGTAGGCGTCCTTCAAGTCTATAGATGTAAACCTTTCCCTCTGGGCGACAGTTCGCAGAACATCTCGCCGTGGTTATCATATGGAATTGCAACATTTTCATGTATCCGTTTCGTCCCCTCAAGTCCAAAACTGGGCGGAATCCACTTGTCTTTTTTGTCACAAGGTAGTATGTTGGAAAGAAACCTCTGGGGTGCGACAGAGGATCTACCGCCTTGATTGCGTCCTTGACCAGTAGGGCAGATAACTCCTTGTCCAGCGCTAGGGCTTTTGTTTGGTCGCTGATGATGGTCTTTTTGGCATGGCCGGAGGTGGGGGGCTGCCATTGGAACTGGGTTAAGGTAAAAGCCCAGAGGTCTGAAGCATGAGCAGCCCAATGTCTGAACTGCTGGTTGGAATAGTAACTGACAGCTGGCCCCAAGGCCTCAGAGTCTGGCCCCCAGGCCTCAGAGTCTGGCCCCCTGCCCCCTAGAAGCCCTGGAGGGACAGGACACTCAGTACGGACACCACAGCTGGCTATACTTATAAGTACCTTTAGCGGCATACCAGCATCGCTTTCTTTTTTAAAAGACTTAAAAAATAACCAAAATACAATCCAGTACCAGGAGCGGGAAGCACAAATACTGCCTTCACCGTCAAGGGTTGCAAACACCTGTAACTTTACGTTGACTAGTTAGCTTTGTCAAAACACAGCTGCTAACTTGATACAAAGTAACATTAACTAATGCAAGGAGAATTAAATCAAATGAGTCACATACCTATGGTCCTGAGAGGGGAGTGAAACGCTACCATACCGGTGTCAAGTACATAAACCGTTCCCTAAAGAGGGAGGGATGGCTGTCGCAACCCTTGGAGGGCGAAACTTTGCTGCTCCGACCGACACGGTCATAGGGCTTCTAGTGACAGTACCTTAGAAGATTGAGTAGATTAAAGTTTTTTATTGAGTTAATGCAATCAGCTTTGGCTAATGCTTTGTTAGTTAATTCAAACTGTACGCAAGAAGAAAATAGCAACATAACCCCGGATGGCACCGGAAGATATAGCCTCAATTGGATCATCCAGGGGTCACAAGTGATGTTGGTATACATACATACTGTGCATGCGAGAAAGGAATATTTAGTGCTTTAAAGGGATACTTTACCCATTTGCATTAAGCTTTGTATCATTAGAAACCTGGTAGTATTTTTTAATTGTTGTGCATCCATCCCTCATTTTCCCCTGAGATGGGAAATCTTTGTATTCTAAGTCTGAAAAGGAGCCTCCGATGATGCAAAAATCGTCACTTTGCCCTTATACTGCGGCTGCTGCAGCCGAGGCACAAGCCCTGGCTGTCGGCAGCGGTGAGGACAAGGAGGCTCGAGCTGTGGCGGACGTAGTGTCGATGCTCTCACTGTTTGCCTATGGACACAGACATAGAGTCTGTTTTCTGCCAGGAATTTCCAAGATGCCAATTCCTTCTGGAAGAAATCTCGGAATCAGTTGAGGAAACGGCCTTATGTGTTGAAGTAAATGTCTGTAAATAGAGCTCCAGTGGGCGTGGCCTGCAGTGCTGTGCATTCTGGGATTTGGTGTCTCTCATCCACATGAGCCAAAAAGACACTTTCTGCCCTTTCTCGGTCAAGAAGGCATCAATTTCAAAATGTATTTCACATTTCTACTACATATATGACCCAATGTCAAAATACAGATTCATGTTTCAACGGGTGAAGTATCCCTTTAAACACCGCCATTCCGCATACAGCAGGGATGAAATAGAACTGCACTTTTTCACATAAAGAGAGTGTGGTTTCTTTTCAGAAGATAATCTCTTTTGATTTATTTCATTTTAAAGCAATTTCAATTACGTAATGTTTTGAATGAGGCTTTATAGATAGTACGCCTTTTGCAAAGTCAAATCTGATCGAAACAAAACTCACCATGAATGCATATACTGTGCAATTATGGAATGGTCAACAAGATGTTTAATTTGTTATGGTCATGTGACTAACTCCTACATAATCTCTGAAACTGATCAGTATTTCATTTAAGCATGTATTATTATTTTCTCAATAATTAATTTGAACATATGTTGATAAAAATGTTCTTTGCAGATTCAACGCCGAGTGCTTCAACACCTCTGAACACAACAGTGCTGACGATGTCACCAACAATTATTGGTACCAGTATTTGTGACATGTTTTTTATATCTTATTATATTTTTAAATATTTGTTTGTCTTTTATTCATCATCATAAAATAAGTTTGACTTTCGTATAACATTAACTATTGGTATTTTTTGTCTTTTCAGATTCAACAACAGCAACCTCACCATCTACATTTGAAACAGGCAAGCCATACAACAAGACTATATGATATACTCTGGCAGTATTATTTTCATTTGACTGCAGTTTGTTAGTTTATCAACAGCTGATTTGTCCAAGCCTTATCTTTTCAAAGTCAACAAAAGTATTTAAAATATTTGTTAAAGCTACCTTAATGTCCCCTTTGGGGTAGAAATATATGAAATGCTTAACACAACAAATATTTGTAAGTTACAGACAATTGGTAAATCAATTTTGTTTGAGGTCAGCTCAATAAACTCTTGAAGTTGAGTGAAGAATAAATAAAATATGATACATGTCCAAAGAAGCAAGTAATGTTTCTACCAGAAGAAAAACTATGGTCTATATGACTCAAATTATTATCAATGGAACACACTTGCAAATTGTGTTTTTATATCCTTTGAGTTAGGAAACAAACATAAAGAGAAGTGCTGCTTGTCAACAGGCAAGGCAGGCAACTGCTTGGGGCCCCAGAGGGCTGACAAACTTTGAACCACAGCAGTGGCTCAATATGTGCAAATTTTGCAATGACAGTAGGAAACCTTCCTAATGGAGCCCCATCTGACAGCACTCATTCTCGTTGCCCTGTCTGCTGGTTGGAGCCCCCCCCATACATTTTTGCCTAGGGCTCCAACAGACTAGAATCGCCACTGACTACATGTGGGACCATTGGAATGATGATTTAGTGTGTTCAACATTTTGGGAAGGGGAACATATGCAGGATGGACATAAATTTAGTCTTTAGTATAAATTCCAGTACAGCAGTATCCCTACAACTTCATTCAGGGACTTGCTGCGTCTGTCATGCCCTGTCTTTCTCAATACATTTAAGCTCAATTAAGTTGTCTCAATTTCGTACCTACCCTATTTAAATTATGTTTGCAATCTGTTTCTTGATGACCCTGATGGCCATAAGCCGAAACGGGTCGGTCTAATTTGATAATACTTCAAGTATTGCTGGAGCTTTTTGACCTCTTCATGCACCTTATTAGTTGGTGAAGTTTTGCCAGGAAAATCCCACTCTGCTAGGTCAGTGAAGTTGATCAACTATAAACTGTATATATATTTTTTTTAATATTTCTTAGCTCTAGAAATGTTAGATATATTTTTTACAAGAAATTGTAAAGGGGCATATGCTCTGCTGTAAATAAGGAAAGATATTCATCGCTCTCTTCGTTTTCATGCCTGCCTATTATTCTAGCGATGAAAACATAAATTTAAACTGATAAAAGGTCAAATAGTTTTTTTCTGTATTTTATTGACAGGATTTGATGTGGAAATGTCATTCATATTAAACAAGACATTCACAGCAGAACTGAATAATGCAACAAGTTTTGCATACAAGGATCTTGAATCAAGAATTAATTCAGTGGTAAGTGTTTTGTTAAGATTACATCCATCTCTAGGATTTAACTTTCATTTCAGCACTTTGTGTTCTCATGTTGATATTTCTGTATTTCACATTCCCCTCTCTCAGTTACAAGAGCAGTATAAAGGAATCACAGGGTTTGTCAGTGTTTTTGTGAGGGGATTCAGGTATGGTCATTCTGACGTTAGCAACAGTAACAGTCATATCTTTTATATTTCACATCACATCTTTGGCTTTTGTGCTTACAGTAAAGGCAGCATAATCACCAGTTTTGTTGTGAAGACGACACAAGTTATTCTGAATGAAATTGCTGAGGCAAATGACAAACTCCCAGAAGCAATGCAGATTATAGCCCCAACCATTGGCCCAGTAGTTGCATTTTACAACAGTAAGTAAAAAAAAAAAAGATAATTATGTAAGTTTTTAACAAGTTGTTTACCTATTGATCTCTTACTTTTCCCGACAGGTCCAACTCCTATTAGCCGTCCGGAACTCACTTATACTGGAAACTCCATGACACTTACTTGTGGCCCCCCTCCTACAAACATAAATGTTGGACACATTTCTGTTGCCAAGTGGAAATTTAATGGACAAGAAATTAAAAACAGTGGAAGGATTAAAATAACTACTTTAAGCACAATGTCTTTGCTTACAGTTAACAATGTTATCCTTCTTGATATTGGTAAGGCAACATTTTCTAAATCTGTTAACTTATAAGAAAACAGCTACCAAGAAATCCCTGTCACTGTCAATTTTTATTTCATTAGTAACTAGAGGTGGGGGAAAAATCAATACAGCATAGTATAGCGATATTTTCCGTTGTGATATTATATCGAATCATGATCGCAAAGTAATTTTTAATTGCTGAAGAGGTTGCACAACAAGTCGCATTGTTGAAAATTACTGCAATTGTACAGTCGTCCATATATGTTTGTGTCCAGTTCAGTTTGATTAGACTGAAATACCAACAGTTCAGATTGTGAGGTGCAAGCACAAGGGTTTTACTTTTATCACAGTGTCGGTAAGTCCGTGGGCTTGACTCCCATTGTGTAGAAATAATATGAGCCTTAAAAAGTTAAATCGCAATATATTGTATCACAATTCTCAGCACATCGCAAAAAGTTTAAAATCGCTATAATATTGTTACGTAACTCAAGTATCATTATAATATCGTGTTGTGGGGCCTCTGGTGTTTCCCACCCTGTACACACTACAAAGCTACTTTAGAAAGCACAGTGAAATGACATCAGATCAAACATTAAAGTCAGCTTTTTTTTAGAAAACTTGTTGTTGCAACTATCCACTTTTCTCTGTTATTTGCACATTTGTTTTTGCTTCCTCAATCAAAGGACTCTATGAATGTACTCTGAGAGGTGAAGAAATGGATTTCCATCAAAAAGGACTTCTAACAGGAGATGAAATCAAACCAGCTCCCGTTTTGAGACTACAGAGTAAAGTTAATATTAAATGCAAGGATGGACTAATCCAAAGTCTCAGGTGTTGTGTGCAGTCCTCCTTTAGAATCAACTGGTTTCATGCCACTACAGTTTTATCTTCAGGTACCAAGTAGTGAAGTGATGATGAAAACTCTTCAATCTGACAATGCTGGCAGCTACTACCAATATTTCTCATTCTGTTTTTGTGTCAAATATGTACACAGATCCCAGTGTCAACTGGGAGACTTACTGCATTGTGCATCATTACAAGCTAGGACGCTGCAGTGAAACACAGCTAAAAGAAATCCAATTCATGTGTAAGGTAGATGAACCAAAGGGTTATCAACTGACAACTACGATGACAATTTTCAGAGAAGGTAAGAGTATTATTAAGAATGTTTATACTCTGTTTATAAGCTATTGTTACTATCTTTTGGTTTAATACATATTAAAAATTAACTCTTTAAGATGTCAAATGTGACAATGCTCAGTATGGGACTGGCCGAGGCGGGGACATATCAACAATAGAATGTGGTCCGGGACAAGAGGGAAGAAGGTCTGCTGTCTGTCAAGAAACAGGAGAGTGGCAACTAAATGAGGACTCCTGCATAATTCCACCCATCAAGGAGTTGTTAATTGTTTCACAGGTGGGTGATCAACTGGGATAACAACCTTTCCCAGAGCAACTCTCTGAAACAGGCAGCCAAACTTTTCAGGGGCTGGTGCTATGGATGGATGAGATGAACATTATAGTTCTCAGCACTAAGAGCGGGATGCACATTCAATTTGATGGTCATAGCTTTAGCCTCTGATGCGGGAATGACGTTGCTCAAAGGAGCAATGAAAACAGAAAATAAGTGAACAAATAACACATAGAAGAAATAGTAAATAAATAAATAAAACAGAAAAGTTGAGAGAAACCCAATGTTTTCGTGATTTCAATCAACAGCACTTAGAATAATAATCAAAAAAATCATAGCTGGATGCCATACTATGCTTTATTATAGGCAATATCAAATGCAAAATCAATAGTAGGGAGGGGTCAGGGAACTGTACAAAAAAGTAGTGAGTGTAAATGGCAGAAAAAGTTTGGGAAACACTGCCTTGACCAATGAGCAAGCAGACTTGTTTTGGCTAAAACTTAGTGAAACTCTCAAAACCTAAACAAAATGACTGATTAACATTGTATTACTATCAGTTTATAAAATAAACCGAACATTACAACTTAAATCACTTATTTTCCACAGTAAATAAGGTAATGATGCAGCAACGTTTTTACATACAACTTACCCTCAGC
The DNA here is from genome assembly GCF_963584025.1 of Labrus mixtus. NCBI lineage: Eukaryota > Metazoa > Chordata > Actinopteri > Labriformes > Labridae > Labrus > Labrus mixtus. Next base: position 27,175,769 of record NC_083623.1, read on the forward strand.
AATGCAAAACGGCACTGTGAGGGACAGACGGAAGGAGCTACGGAAACCCAGGAGGTACAGAAGCCGCAAGGTGCCAAAAAGGTCATTCTCAAAGGAAACATAAATTTGATAAAATAACAGTAAATATACATAACTCGTTAAGATAAAATTCACAAATACTTAACAGAAATAAATTATAAATGAAATCTCAAATATAAATTGTAAACTGTACTCAAAAATAAAGTGCATTTTAACTCCGTTACACCAACTTGAGTTATGTCCCTCCATATCTGTGCTTAACTGTACCGGACCCAACTCGTCTCTCCCTCTCAAGCTCACTTCATCGTTACACCAGATGGTCCAGCAGGAGCAGACCAGGCCGGCCGCGCCACTTTAAAGAGCCTTTCTCCCTCATTCTGTCAAATAAATACATTTGTAGAACACAGTGATGTATTGTTTATTAAATAAACCTTATGGAGAGGAGTTTTTATTTAAAATACTCTTTAATTCTAGACAACAAGTTAACAGAGAAGCTGGGCGGTGCGTCATAGCCGAATTGTGCCTGACTAGGTGCTGCAGCACCATCAGCGTATAGGGTGCTGATCTCTATAATCTTATGAGATCAGGATCTCGTTATTGCTGTTATACTGCTGCTTCGGGTTACTTCCACTTTGTTCTCTTTTCGTCACATCACGTTTTACATCAGGAGAAACCCCCTCCTCCTGTCTGATTGGGATCTCATGTGTGAACAGCCAGGTCACGAGAATATCCAGAGCAGTCCTCCTAAACTAATCTAGATATTTTCAGGAGTGCACATGTGAAAACGTTGATAATGTATAATTCTTTTAACATGGCCTGTGCACTATTGTTGTCTGTAACAGTATCTAGTAGTTCAAGAGAAGCATTTGAGAATGTATACAGAATAGTTTGATATCCCATACTAATAAATAAGTCATAAGTTGCGTTGTTAATTACATTTTTTTCAAGGATTTGGGTCTGGAGGAAGTGCCACAATTCCTGGCAAATCTAAGTGATGCCGTCCAGGGAGCCAAAACAGAAACTGCAAATTCCTCCGCAACCATATCAGCTATTATTAAAATCATAAGCATCATTGCAAATGTTAGCATTGCTGTCAGTGAATCTGGGATGAAGGTAGGTTTAACCTTCCCATTATTTGCCTATTTGTAAAGAATATGTGTTGTTGTATCAAATTCTCACAAAGTTTTAACCTCACAATAAAATGTCTCTATCTTCAGAAAATTCTCGAAACAGTTGATGTCATCATCAGTGATGATTCAAGAGAATCCTGGGCATTTTTGAACGCAAATCAAACTGGTAATGCGAGCTCAGAGTTATTGGGTTCTCTCGAGACTCTCTCAAATGGATTGGTAGGGGAGTTTGACATTGTGACTGAACAGATTCTACTCAACAGAACCACATTTAACAACTCGTTCGGGGCAGATCTTAATTCATGGATTCTCCTAGAAATTCCACACACCGGCATTAACAATGTCTTAATCACCACAATCACCTTCCCCACCCTCAATAATGTCATTCCAGCACGGAACTCCAGCTTTGAGGCCACCCGCTTCAATGCCACCAACAATGACTCTGTTGTTGCTTATGCTATCAATGCTGCAGTAGTACTAGTTAAAATAAATGAAACCATTCAGAATTTCAGTCTGAGCTTTGACAAGCGGAACAAATCCCTATCTCTGAACCCACAGTGCGTCTTCTGGAACTTCACACTCTTTCACAATTTCGGCGCTTGGGATGATGATGGGTGCACATTTGTTTCTGACATAAACAACACGGTTACCTGCAGCTGCAACCATCTCACTTCCTTCTCTATTCTGATGGCAACAGATATCCCTCCGGAACTTACAGAAGCCTTGGATATAATCACTTACGTTGGAGTTGGGATATCTCTTGCAAGCTTGGGAATATGTCTCATTATTGAAGGATACGTTTGGAAAGCCATTACCAGAAATAACACCTCTTTCATGCGTCATGTTTCCATTATTAATACCGCCATCTCTTTGATGATCGCTGACATCTGTTTCATTGTTGGTGCCTCTTTTGCTAACAGCACCCTGGAAAATCCCGGGAAGGACTATGAAGTTCCATTTGGACCATGCAGCACAGTAACATTTTTTACACACCTTTTCTACCTGGCTTTGTTCTTTTGGATGCTTGTGTCAGGCCTTCTGCTCTTTTACCGAACAGTCATGGTCTTCTCCCACATGTCCAAGTCAACCATGTTGGCCATAAGCTTCAGTTTAGGCTACGGATGCCCTCTAATTATTGCTGTTACTACAGTTGCTGTCACAGGACCAGGACATGGATACATCAGAAGATACAACGCTTGTTGGCTCAACTGGATGGAGACAAAGGCCCTCCTGGCTTTAGTGGTACCTGCCTTGACAATAGTTTTCATCAACATTTTAGTTGTTATTGTGGTCTTGTTCAAAATGCTGAGAAGAGGCGTGGGAGACACAGCACAAACAGAAGAAAAGCATACACTGATGATCATTGCAAGGTGCATAGTCATTTTGACTCCATTGTTTGGTCTTACATGGTCTTTGGGAGTTGGAACAGTGGTATCATCAACAAATAAAGGAATCCAAATTGCCTTTGCATTCTTCAATTCACTACAGGTATGTGCATCTGTTTAAATGCAAGTTGTAATTTGGTGCTTACATGCAGTATTTTTGTGTAATAAAACATTTTATAATAAAATAAATATAATTCTTTCCTCAGGGTTTCTTCATTTTGGTGTTTGGGACACTCTTTGATTCAAAGGTATGTTAACTTTAAGGAGTCATTCTACATTTTGGGAATGTATTTTAATGCTGATTTGCTTGAAAAAGGCAGATGAAAAAAAAGAAGATTGATTCAGTTTTTGGCAATATTGAAGGATGTGTTCAGTTCTTTTGTTTATATAAGTGTAAAGCCAAGTCTATAATTTCCACGTCTGCTTTTGCTTTATCCAGCAACAGAAGTTCTTATATAAATATCAAATGAACTAATACCTGTAGTTTAATCATTTTCTATTTGACATTTGCAAAAATGTGTGTGTGCCTGTAGATCCGTTCTATCCTCCTAAAATTATGGACATCACCCACAGGATCTGATCAGACAAGAGTAGGTTTTTTTTGTTTGTTATTTACACGAGTATGTTTACTGTGTCCAAAGTTAGTCAAGTTTATTGTTTCATTCATTAGAATGTCTTGTTCATGAACATTATAATGTTCATTACTACACTGCTCAAAAATGTAACGGAAGACTCAAATTGCACATCAGATCTCTATGAATAGCCTCAAACTAGTTTTTCTTTCCACATAAGTGTTTGCATTTAGATTAATTGGTAAAAACATCATGTACAATTGTTCTGATATTTTTAAATGTATAGTATAATTCTACATATAATATCTAACATAAATATTTAATTTACAAATAGACAATACAATCTTAAAGCTAAACACCCAGACCCTATAAACACATGTAGTCCCTCCTTACTGTGCAAATAAATGTTTTCTTCAAAGCTCAGTGTGCAAGCTAAAGTGCAAATATGCCTAGATAACGTTCCCACATCCTTTGAACCAGTACCTCTTTGTTACAGACCTGTTACCAGGAGTGACAAAGACACTAGCACAATGATAACTATAATATTACACTAGTAAATCATATAGTTAAATAATCTGAATGAATGTAATTCTAAAATAATTATCATTATTATCAATTTAATTATGATCTACACAATTTATATCACTGTTATTAATACCAAGCCCAACAACACACTACACTGGAACACAACTGTTATTGTCCATTACCCCCCCCCCCCCCCCCCCTTTTTATTTTATTGTTTTATTTTTCATTATTTATTCATTCTCCTTTTCTTCTTTCCTTTTGTCTTCAAAATGCTTCCTAGCCCCTCCTGTTGCCTCCATCCTCTCAGTGGTTCATCTTTAAAAGCGAAAGATAAAGTTGGATGAAAAATGACTTAATGATAATAATAATAATCAATACAAATACATAAAAAAAAGAAAAAATAATTGATTAATCAGATGATACCGCCGAGTACCAACACCAACAGATCCCCTCCCATCAGGTCTGGGGATTGTTCGAGCTTGATGAGAGGTTGGCAGTAGGCGACCCTATCACCTGGCCCCCTCTGCAGGGTCTGGGGGCAGCTGAGACAGGGGCACCCTTACATCACACAATGAAAATGACTGCAAGAATAAAAATTATTATAATATATATATATATATAGGAGAGAAAAAAAAATCCAAAACGTTGCAATGACGAGTGGAACCTGGAGGAAGGGGGTGTGAAGAGAACTCTATTGATTTATTTATTTTTATTTTTGTTTATTTATTTCATCTCAACTTTCTCTTTCTCCACTTTCTCCTCCTACTGTAGTTATCTTCAAAGCTTTCCTCTTTTTGCTGTCTCCAACAACTAAAGATACAAGCACACACTTGAATTATACACACTCAGGCACACACACGCACACACACACACACACACACACACACACACACACACACACACAAACAGGACCCTTCAACACCCTCAACATAAATACAAGTTGAAAAAATGTTATAAAGGGATTTCCTGCTTGTCTTTGTTTTGCCTTTGTTTATGCCGTGCAGTATTGTATTGTTCTGCATCACTTAAAAGAAAATAAATAAAAAACAGACACTAGCACAATAAAAACTTGAGAATTATCAGTTAGTGAATATAAGGAAAGGAGAGAGTCTGTGTCCATCACATGCAAACCATTCCCATTATGGGCGTTGTCTTGCTTTTGCCTCTCTATTGCACCTGTTTTCACTTTCATTTGCACCCAAGCAGGTTAAATTGATTCACAATCACTTGTGCTTCCTAGATGGACGGCTTGAAATCCCTGAAGTTTAACTGATTTGGTGTTCCAGATGATAATGTGACTAAACCCAGCCCAGGTTGAAAACTACAGACCGGTTTATCTTCTGCCCTTTTTGTCAAAAATACTTGAGCGCACAGTCTTTAAGCAAGTCTCTGAGTTCCTGTCCAGAAACGATCTGTTTGACCCAAATCAGTCAGGCTTTAAGCGGGGCCACTCTACTGAAACTGCACTACTGTCAGTAACAGAATTGCTACGAGCTGCCAGAGCTGCGGGTCAGTCCTCAGTTCTATTACTGACCTGTCTGCTGCCTTTGACACAGTCAACCATCAAATCCTCCTATCCACGCTCTCTGAACTTGGCATTTCAGGATCTGCCCTCTGCTGGTTCGTGTCCTACCTCTCTGGGCGGTCTTTTAGAGTGTCGTGGAAGGGAGAAGTGTCCAAAGCGCACAGCTTATCCACAGGGGTACCTCAAGGATCATTGCTTGGTCCCCTTCTCTTCTCCACATACACAAGCTCACTTGGTTCAATAATGCGCTCTCATGGCTTCTCATACCACTGCTATGCTGACGATACCCAGCTCTTCCTGTCATTCCCACCAGACGATGTTACAGTCTCTGCAAGAATCTCATCATGCCTTGCTGATATCTCTAAATGGATGAATGAACGGCACCTTCAACTCAATCTTTCAAAGACTGAGCTCCTTGTCATCCCAGCCAGTCCCTCTATGCAACCACAGATCAATATCCAGCTTGGAACAACCAAACTCATGCCAACAAAGTCTGCCCGGAACCTGGGTGTCATGATTGATGACCAGCTAACTTTTAAGGTTCAAGTAGCTTCGATCGCCCGGCCATGTCGATTTGCCCTGTACAACATCAGGAAGATCAGACCTTACCTGTCAGAACACGCTACACAGCTCCTGGTACAGGCTCTTGTGATATCACGCATCGATTATTGCAACTCTCTACTGGCAGGTCTTCCTACATGCACGATCAAACCTCTGCAAATGATACAAAATGCAGCAGCACGACTGGTCTTCAACCTTCCTAAAAGAGCACATGTCACTCCGCTGTTCATCTCCTTACACTGGCTCCCAGTTACTGCTCACGTCAAATTTAAAACTCTGCTGCTCGCTTACAAAACAGCGACAAAAATGGCTCCTCCTTACTTTAACTCTCTCATCCAGGTCTACACTCCCTCCCCCCCACTACGCTCTGCCAATGAAAGGCGTCTGATACAACCTTCACAACACGGTCCTAAGTCTCTGACTAGACTCTTCTCCTCTGTTGCCCCCCGGTGGCGGAATGAACTTCCAAACTCCATTCGATCTGCAGAGTCCCTCTGCACCTTTAAGAAAAAGCTAAAGACCCAGCTCTTTCATGAATACCTACTAACTTAATGATGATGGTCTCCATATTATTGATGATGATGATGGTTGTGACGATTGTTTTTGTTTGATAATGATGACTTATAAGATGGTTTCTATACTGATTAGAGCTCTCAAGAACTGCCGTCAATGTTGTGCTTTGCCTCTGTGCAATGCCTGTCAGCACCTGTGTGTCCAATCAGACTCAAAGTTAATTGTTTGCTCTTACTGACATTGTTCCCTTTTTTCTAGATCCTTGCTTGTGTTGTTCTTACTCTCTGATGTACGTCGCTTTGGATAAAAGCGTCTGCTAAGTGAATTGTAGAAAATGTAAAAAAAAATGTCTGTATCAACTGAATTTAATATGTATAATTTGTTCCTACCATTTGTTCCTACCAAAGAGCACAGGCATTTCTTATCTGAGTGGACTAAACTGGATAAATCAATTGCATGGAAGAAGAAGAAGTAAGTTATAGAGGCACGTTTACATTTTCTTTGAAACTACTGTGTAATCAACAATTTGTTGTTTCTCTTTCAGATATTTACAGGGTATCAGAAGCAATAAACTCAAGCAGCGGTGGTTCAACAGAGACATTCATCAAATTTTGACAACAAAAACACAGGATCAGAGTGGATTTTTAACAAGAAACTTCACAGACACGTTTTTAAGGAGACTTATTTATACTTGTTGAAAAAGAGTATTATATGTGACCTTTAAGTTTCTGTCTCTGCATATAATGCTCACGTGCTGTTAGGACATGGTGTAAGATAGGGTGCTAACTGTGGTGGAATTTCTGTAGTTATTTAGATTATAATGTACAGATGGTTTATTCACTGTTCTCTAATGTCAGTCAGACCTGACAGAGTTCAGCTGTTATTAGAACACCAAGTACAGCTTAGAGAGTGTCAACTGTTTTTCCTGATATCTGTAAGGATGTTTGGTAGACTTATTGTCTGCTCCAGTGTTATAGACGTCACAGTTTAGTCTAAGTGGGTCAATGTGACCCTGATAATGATAAAGTCTTTTAGGATATATGCGATGCCTTTCGAGAAGTTCGGCAGATGTGATTGAGCAAGAGACGAGAACAGAAGTGTGATGTTGAATCATGTCTCCTCATGAGTATTCTTCTTATGTATAAACTTTCATCAACATAAGCCATCTGAGTCAACTGAGTCTTATTGTATGGAGTCAAGTCTTAGTAATTTCTTCAACAATTTGGCATCACGAAACAGGATATCTACAAACAAAGACTGGTAAGTGCAAATAATTTTTATTCTTTGCTACTGCCATGTCTGAGTTTGACGATGTCTAAAGAAACTGTAATTCGGATGAAATTATTGTAAGTTTGACAACATTCTGTTGAATAATATTTACATATAATAGAAATTGAATAAATTGTCAATGATTGAGAATCATTGATTGCTTGTATTTGCAAATTGGTGAGTGTTGGGCTGTCGAGCATCCTGCGGGGGTGTCTCGGATGTCTGAGCCAGCTGTTCTTTTTGAGCTGTGACTCGACACAGATAAGATCAAACTGTGAACTTATATCCTAGGGGAGACGTTCCGGGGTGGATTACTAAGAGTTAATTTCGATATAGGTAAGACCAGTAGGTGAATCTGTTGTCCGGCGGGACGTAAGACTCTGTAGTCATAGGGACGTCAGAGCGATAAGAGTTGTGTGCACAGTGAAGTGATTACCTCTGGTAGTCGTTCAATATTAACAGACCCAACACATTTTTTTAAAAATAAGAAACGTATACATTGTTCTGAATATGCAAAGCTGAAATAAATGATAAAAGGTTGCTTAAGTGGACTCAGATGCAGTTGAAATGTTTATGTAATGTTCTAAATGTTTGATTGTATGTGCCTGTTGCTGCTGGTTTTGTTTAATGCTATAATTGCTTTATGCACGATGGGGAATCATCAGTCCACAACACTGAATAAAACTGAATCTCAAAACAAACATGTTAAAAGTAAAGATAAACGAAAACACATAGAACATCCACACACGCACAATGCTGCTACAGATAAAAGCACAACACCCTTAGGTGGAACACTCTCCACCATACAGACAAGAGATAATTTTATCGCATATGAAACATATAATTTTAGTCAGATATACCCTGCCGATATGCCGGCAGGAGTTGTAGGAGCAAAGGAGGAAGGAGAAAGGTTGGAAGTATGTGTCACCGTTTTCATCTCTCATGTGTGAATGGACAAAGTTAGAATGGACATATCATGGGTCTTTTGATCAAAAAAATATTAAGTTAGAGATTGCTAATGTTATTCCATTTCACGGTAATCCAAACTGGGATTATTCGTCAGAAAAGCGAGAGTTAGAGAGAACATGACAGGCTGACAGTCACAGACATTGTGATCAGCAGCACACACACTCAGTAAGAAAGAGGTGGAGTTACTCTCACAGACACACAGAGCACCCGGAAGTGAAACATTCTCACTCAAACAGAGAGAGAAAGGCTCTGAACACACAGACAGTGCTATTGTTTACACATGATGATTTGGTCTTATTTGGTATATATTTCGGTATATGACAGAGTTTAGGTTTCATTATTTTAAAGACTATCTATCCTAGTGTTGCTTGGTTAAATTTAACTTTTTGTCTTAAAGTTCCTAGTTTAGTCTTTCGTCTTTCGTATTTCATGTTTTTATTTTGGAAAGTTTCTCTTTTGTAGGGAGTATTGTTGAATTCTCGAGTTCTCTGTGTCTTTAATGTTTTGTGATTCATATTGTAGTTCTTGTCCAAGTGTGTCTTATCTTGTATTTTCTTCATTTCTGTATGTTTTCCCTCCAGTCTTGATTGCCCTCATTGTCTTTCCCTGTGTTTGTTTACCCCATGGCTATTTAGTCTCAGTGTTCTTTCCCTCTTGTTGTGAGTTAGTTGTTAGATGTTGTATGTCGATCTATGTCAGTGTTTCCCAGTATGTACCAGTTTTTTACTTTTTATGAATTTTCTCAGTTTGAACCTTTGTTAAGATATAAAGTTTTGATTTACTTTTGTTTAAAAGTAAAATTACGTTGGTTTTCTGGAATTTTCAGAAAATCTGTAACACTGTCTCATGTTGTTAAACCCGAAGCTAATGCGAGACTATCAAATATTAGGCAATACATTCTGCCTCTAAGAAATCAATTACAGGAATCGATGCTGTAGTTCAATCCCTTTTGATAAAGGTTTGATGGTTGAAACTATCAGCCCATGTAACACTCCCATCTTGCCAAACCCGAAGCCAGGCTGCCCTGATGAATTGAGGTTTGTGCAGGTCTCAAAGCTGTAAATAACATTGTTGTGCCTTCAGTTCTGATTTTGTCGGATGTAAATTCCACACTAACTACAGAATTCACAGAGATCAATTGGAAGGAAATGCTGCATATCTTGTAGCCTGGCACATCAATGTTAGCAAATAAGCACAACCAGACCTAGAAGGAGGCAATGGCCCAACACAAATTTTAATCCAATGCTCAAAGGGTTGGCATTTGGCTGGAATGGGATTAAGCAGCCTGATTGGGTTTTCCAGTAAACTGATAAATGTGGCAAGACTTCGATACTTTGACACATTAAACAAGGCCAAAAGATATAGTGTAGGAAGCAGTCATGATTCTTTTTTACACCCAAATGTCCACAAGCATCTATCCAAGCAAGCTTGGAAACAACCACAGGTGGCAGTGGAACATCAGCCCACACGGCAACCAGAGAGATCATTAACCTAAATCATAGACATCCCTTCAATTGGAAACTCAAGGCGCACTCCAATAGGAAAACACCCTGCACCAACACACAGTCCAATTTCAACAAAAGAAACGGCACAGTATTCAGACCCATCTACATCCCCTCATCAAAATGTAATCACTGTTTTCTGTCTCTGGTGAAAAAGGCAACACCGAGTCTAAAATAAAGATTTGCTTTGCACCTCTATCGTGCAGTAACTTCATTGGATCACGTTTTGTCACTATCAACCAATAATACAGCATCAACAATGAACAGCTCAAAACCAGAATTCTAATCTGGGTCCACACAAACAGGTACCGTGCCTGATACTTAATTCAAGCCAAGAGTCAAGACTCGAAGCCTCACAAACAGCTTTGTTTGGAACTGTGGACCAAAGGGTCCGTGATCCGTTCTAGTGTAATGAATTTATTAAGATATTATTAATCTTAATCACCATCATTAGCGTAAAGTGTAAGGAAAATAAATATACATTTAAGTATTTAATTATTCAATCAATCTCATATCAGAAGAGTAAGTTCTCGAGATGTTTTAATCCAGAAAACAAACAGACAAAGTTCTGAATTTTATGTGTATGATGGGGGAATCCCTGGGCTATACGCTGTAAAGAGAGTTTGAATGGAAAGTTGTGGTTAAAATGATATGAATGGCAGCCAAACTTGCAGTGAGTCAAATGAACAATTGCATACTTTTTTTTGCTAGAAAAAATAAGATAGAAAAGTACAACAAACTGGTATTAAATAAAGAGGAAATGCTGATTAACACTTTAACTATACTGATTAATTAAAAATGTAAAATAACTAAAGGGTTGTATCAGCATGTTAAAGACTTGAAAATAACTATAAAAATGTAAAATTAGTTATTATAGTTCTTAAAACTATGAATTAAAATTGTACCTTAATCAATAACTAGCATCCATATAGAAGCAATAGCGGTTCAAACTCCAAACAGACTGTGTTCTGTGAGAAAGGCCAGCTTTATTTCAACAGTAGTATGAATGTTTAAATGTTTTTGGAGGAAATTCGTAAAACATTCTGAAAGTGCGTGTTTGCTTTCTAAAGAGACCTTATCTGTGCTTGTAGTCCAAACGGTTCCTCTGGGTATGTCTGAATAAATTTGCCGATCAGTTTATCAATTGGATAAATATAGTTCATTGATTGCATCTCAATGCTGTGTCACAACACTTTTGATTATCAATATTGGTTGATATATCCTCTGCCTTTTTGCTTGAACAATGTAAGGGGACTTTTAAAAAAATATATATATTTTGATGTTTCTTTTCTGTCCTCTGTCATGATGCCTTTGTCTTGTGTGAAGCACTTTGAATTGCCTTGTTGTTGAAATGTGCTTTATAAATAAACTTGCCTTGCCTTGCCTTCACTGTAGGAGATTGTGTCTGCAAAACACCCATTTCTTGATGAACTTGTCCAAATTCAGAGGAAGTAGAGAAATAAAGTCCTTATTTAGGAAACACATTGGAATTAAAGTCCAATTTGTGCAGGTTTCATCTTTAGCAATTACAGGGTCACTTTCAACCCAAAAAATCACATGTTTGGTCTTGGTATTATTGAAAAACAGGGTTGATTTAATTTTCATTTCTTTATTTTCAACATGTAAAACACAAAAATTAAAAACATTAGTTGGAAACAAATAAAATAAATACACAACATCAGAAATAAATGTCAATGTTCTTCGTTCACTCTTACATGCCCTAAAAGGAGAAGGAAGAACTTATCTAATTATTTATGCAATAATAATAAAATTTAAAATAATTACTTGTATACCAAAATCGAATTATCTAATTACACATATAATGAATATTCCATCACAATAATTAGAGAACTATTTACAGTGTGCCATCACCAATAGCATGTCTAACAAAACCCACACACTAATTAACTAAACTAAGTAATAAACAAATAATAACAAACACACCGCAGTCATTTTCTTAAAATCTTCTAGTTACTGAGTAGCTTTTTCCTTAGAATGAATCCTGGACAATCGGGTTTGTAGTGCAACTCATTTCCTGGTTCAAGGGCGAGTGAGTGAGTTAATTTGAAATAAGAAGCATGAAGTGTTATGTTCCCCATTTAAAGGTGTTCAGTTATTGCTTAGTATTTAATTTTTAGTCATTGCTTATACTCAATGTTCCTTAATGTCTGTGAAAATTGTGATAGGGCTACCTGAATACCTCTAAAATGGTACATTTACACTAACATGAAATAATTTGATTAATATAGATCCAGCATAGAAAAGAGCCATAAAAAACAGGATTAAAAACATTTTCCAGATTTTGTTTAAATAAATTTAAATAAAATAATTTGATTCCATTGACCGACAGGGCATCTAGTATGATCCTGCATATGTTAGTGTTTTTTTTCTTTAAATTGAATTTATACATCCAAAACAACAGATCAAAAGAGTTTTGAGTTAGCGAAATCTCTTTGGGCTATTTTTCCAGAAATTATCATCTTAAAAGCTGATCTAAACCAACTGTAAAACAACGCATAAATAAATGGATTCAGCATTGAATTTGACAATGTAAGCCAGTTAAGTGTTTCAATTACAGCAATTGGTGTGACATTGTATGTTACAGGCTGAAAAATTATACAAAGAAAGTATGGAGTCCAACATAAGAGAAACACTCCCATAACAATAGCCAGTGTTTTGGTGGCCTTTCTCTCCATCTTACTGACTGTTGCTCCAGCTTTTGAGTTCTGACAGATTGTGTTCTGAATGTTTTTTGCCTGTCTTTGTGCAACAAGGAAAATTTTAAGGTAGATACAGAGCATTATAATAACTGGGATATAAAATGAAAAAATACATGCTAGGGTGGTTGATATCAGAGCATCAATTAAACAACTTTCCTCACATTTCCCCTGATTAAAACCTGCTATTATGATGCCAATTCCAATTAGACCAGCGACTCCCCAGCTCACCAGAATCATAAACCCAACCACATGATTATTAACTTTACTTTTATAAGTCAGGGGCTGACACACTGCGTAATATCTATCAATAGAAATACAGCACAAGTTCAAAATGGAAGCTGTACTCAGTGTTACATCAAAACTTCCTCTTATTTTACAAAATAAACTTTCGTAATACCAACAGGAAGTCACTGTAAATGCCATGCTGAAAGGAAAGACTAAAACACCAACAAGCAGGTCAGCCACAGACAGAGAGAGGATGAGACAGTTGGTTGGAGAGTGTAGCTGTTTGAAGTAGATAATGGAGATAACTACAAGAAGGTTTCCACATATTGTGACAACAGACAATGAACCAAGGAAAACATATAATAAAATGCATACGACTGAAGGGTGGTTTGAAAATGCATAAGTTGTATTATAGGATACATAGCAGGGATGTATGTCAATACCAGTGAACATCCTGTTGACAGTCTCTTCTGGCTCCATGCTTCTAGATTCCTTAAAAAAAGCTTTCCAATGTTATCAATTCACGTACGAAAACTCAAGAGCGGCATTATTTAGTTCAGAGACAAAGACATTAATTTGTAAAGAACAAAAGACATTAGATTGAAATAACAAAAGACTTAACATTTCATTGCAGACACTCAAGTTAGCCGACCAGTGTTGATTTGCTTCTGTGTTCAACCAGCCACTGATCACAACCTTTGGACTTGACAGTTAAATAAACAACTCCCATCCAATTGCCATAGTTACCTTGGTGTGTGTTCTTTTGAGTCTGGTACCACGTTTCCACAGTTACTTTTGAACAAGCACTTGTGTACTGTATACAAATGCACTACACTCTCCAAAACTTCCCTCCTGAAAAATGTGTCTATTATTTTATAATGTGGCTGTGTCTGAAATCACACACTCATTCCCTTCGCCCTACTCACTATATAGTAATACGTAGTGGAATATAAGGTGCACTCACTCAGCAAAATTAAAAAACATTTTAGATATACTCACTCACTCCCCAGCGAAACTCATTTATTCATGCTCACAGACTCTGGTCTCGTGTCTCATTAGCACAAACTACAGTTACTAACATTGACTTTTTAACAGATTGTAGATTTCAGTAAAAACACTCCAAATATGAAATTTATTGTGTTTCTATGTTAACGCTGGTCGCTCCTTTTCTCTGTCTGAGAGTAGTCAAGTCAAACGCCACTGGTAAAATCGCCGATTGTAAAAAATAATGTCGTAGTACTCATTTTGTGCCTTTAATGGATAGATAGGAAAGTGTATAGAGTCAGAAATCAGAGAGAGAGAGAGTAGGGAATGACATGCTGGAAAGCCACAGGTAGGATTCAAAACTGGGCCACCCGCTTGGAGGACTACAGCCTCCATACATGGGGCGCACGGTCTAACCAGTGCGCCACCAGCGCCCCTAGGACTCCAGATTTTAAGTCAAGACCGCTCATGACCAGCACTGATCAGCTTTTTTTTCCAAGTCATGTGAAGGAAATGTCTCTTTTTAAAAGAACAAATAACTTCAATTCATTGATAATATGATTTTATCCCCTGGTTACGGCAGCAACCTTCCTGGTGTTACGGTCTAAGTGAGAGAAAATGCCTGCTGCACACAAGATGATGATTTTTCATTGATATTTATGGTCTTGGTCTTGTCTTGATCTTGCTCTGCCTTAATGTTGGTCTTGTCTCGGTCTCGCCCTGCCGAGGTCTTGGTCTTGTCTTGGTCTCGATTCTTAAATGTCTTGGTCTTGGCCTCGGAGCACTCTGGTATTCTGGTATGTCTTGGTCTCGGTTAGTGTTTGTCTTGACTACAACACTAGTGGACTATATAGGGTATGATCATGCTCGTTCAGAATTTGGACTCCACTACAAAATGGCATCTTCACTATAAAGTGAATAGGGAGTGATTTTTGACACAGCTCGTGGTATTTTAACAGAAGGTTATCAAACGGCAGAGACTAGCTCCATGGTTCAACTCAGAAACCCGTACTCTAAAACAAACGTCGCAAAATTTTGAAAGAATATGGCGCTCGACCAAAACAGTAGAATCTTGTTTGTTCTGGCAGGATAGTCATAGAAGATATATGAAGGCTCTACGTCACGCCCGAGCTGCCTACTACTCCTCTCTAATCGAGGAAAACAAAAGCAATCCTAGATACCTTTTCAGCACTGTAGCCAGGCTGACAGAGAGTCATGGCTCCATTGAGCCTTGTATTCCTCTAGCCCTCAGCAGTAATGATTTCCTTAGCTTTTTCAACAACAAAGTTCTAGACATCAGAGACAAAATTGGTAACCTCCTGCCCTTACCTGGTGCAGATACGTCTGATATGGCAGAGACAGTTCCAGGACCTGATATTAATCTAGACCAGGGATGTCAAACATACGGCCCGTGGGCCGTATCCAGCCCGACAGCAGGTTTCATCAATCCATCATAAATTAAATATTTGTAATATGTATTTTCCCGGAATTGTATTAAAACCTATGTAAAATTAGCAACATAAAGGTTGATGTCATGATACGAATATTAATTAAACGGGGTACTTTGAAATATCTTCTCAGCAGGGAGTATCATAAAAAAGACGAGTGGCCGAGTGCACGAGCTGCTCCTGCATTACGTTGGTAATACATCACATCTGAGAGAGGTGACACAGAATGCAGGTTTTCAAGAGAGATCGAAGGAGCAATATTTCTTTAGTTTTATTTGCCCACAAGTTGCCAGAATCGTATCAGAGCCACGGGACTAAAAGACAGGCACGCCGCTGCACTGCGCGCACTGCACTGTCCACACTTCTTACCAGTTTCTCCTGTCTTCACTGATGTAAAACAAAAGTTTTACTAATGATAACAAAGCTTCCTATGGAGTGAGCCACAAAGAGCAGCTCGTGCAAATAAAAAACAATCATCTCAGCCATGCGTATTGGCCCAGACCGTCTCCTCACATCCAGACGTTGAGCCTGATGCATCTCCCGACTAGTTTTACCTCAGGTTATTGTAAAAACAGTGAATTAAAATGAATATTGACTGATTTTATTTACAGATGGTTCATTTTTAGGTCACCCAGAGGTGAACGTGTTGATCACCTAAAAGTTTCAGCGCGACATCACTTCTAAATGCAGTAGCCTGTTGTTGCGCCTTTATCACCAGCTTTCATCAGACCGTAAAACTATAACTATTACTGAACATTTCATTTTTATACAAAAACGATATCACGCACAGGCTGTCCGATCATACAGAGGTCCGCTGGTTTAACTGTGGAGCAGAGCTAAAATGCTGTCTCGAATTGCGCACGGAGATGGCACAGATTCATGGCGCATAAAAAGTCAGTGACAGAGTTAGATTACGATAGTGCGGACACGTAGAAGAACGGACTGCCAGACTCATGAAATGTCGTTTAACTGAGTTTACTTAGTTGAAAAACGTGCACTCCACACAGAGCAGATCAGACTGCAGTGATCAACGTTGAAGGATCAATTCAAGTCTGTTGGTTTGGAAACATGTTATCATTTTATAATGCCTCACACTAAAATACCCGAAGATGCATCAAAGACACTCTGTGTGTTTGTGACAACTTATTCATGTGAGCAGGTTTTATCTGTAATGAACCTTAACGAGTGCAAACTGTGCTGTGACCTGACACACAGATCTAAAGTCTCTCTCTCTCTCTCTCTCTCTCTCTAATGCACTGATCCCAGGGCAGGTAGAATAACCTGTGTCAAAGTTTCTATAACCTTGAACAGCAATATTTAACTATAATATAATAACCTCAAACAAAACATAATTATTGATATTTTCTTCTGTAATGTGGTACATTTAAATATTCCCATGTGCCAACATGCAGTTTGCAATGACAGTTAACCCCTCTGCTTAATGTTAATGTTAAAGTTTTCTATACAATCATACATTAGCCTATATATCCATGTGTTGAGTTATAGTGATGTTGGCAAAATTAGTCCGGCCCACTTGAGGTCTCTTTTTAACAAATCCGGCCCCCGACCCAATAGAACTTTGACATCCCTGTTCTAGTAAGTACACGAGCTGCAGCGTTCTGGACTAGTTGAAGAGTCTTTAGAGATCCACCAGAGCACCCTGACAAAAGAGAATTACAATAATCCAACCTGGAGGTAACAAATGCATGAACTAGTTTCTCTGCATCACTTTGCGACAGGATATTCCTGATCTTAGATATATTATGAAGGTGAAAATAGGCTGTTCTTGAAATTTGCCTGATGTGAGAGCTAAAGGACATATCTTGATCATATATAACTCCTAGATTCCTAACAGTGGTGCTAGATGCCAGGCTGATGTCATTAAGGACAGTCACATCACTAGAAAAAGTCTCTCTGAGGTTTTTAGGGCCTAGCACAATAACTTCAGTCTTAAATGACTGTAAATGTCATGCATTTATTTTTTAATTTGATTCAATATTCTAATCGTTAACGAAGAGAAACACCATGATTAAACTACAGGCTATTGTTGCCATATATCCAAACAAAACTGAACATTCACAGCCTCTGCATTCTATAGAATTTCAACATTGACATTTATGTCGTCCTATTTCCCTCTTTTCACCAACATTACATTTTAAACAGGGATTTCCTTTTTCTCGGGTCGGGCGTCTCTCCCCCAGCTTGCCCCCTCCGGTGCGCTCCTCTCCATAGTGCGCTCGTCACCTACCTCTACAGTCCGCTGCTGCTACTCTATAGGACGCTTGAATTGGGGTACCTCACCACTGTTTGTACCCCCGTCTTCGATACCTCTTTCCAGAGCACTTATGTCCGATAAGACACAGCGCTGGCCAGCTGTCTGGAGCACAACAACGGTGAGTGTAGAGCCACAGAGGACACAGCTCTCACCTCCTGCGCAATGTATGACACTTCATTCTTAAGATTAAGGGAAGAAAAGAGAGGCCCTGTTTAATGCCGAGGTTTTCTTATAACCAAAATTTTTATTGTAATATTCAGATTTATATCCTATAACTCGAAAGTATTGTGCGTTTATTTGCCTCTCCCACTATTTTGCGCTTGCAGTCATCCTGCTTTCTGTCCAAACTCTCTGTGATGTAAACCAGTAGAACACGCAAAAACCTAACTTAAAAAGTTCTGCAAAATTTTTGGAGTGAACACGCAATTTAGTACTCTTTACTTGGGAGATTACTAAATCTGGCCCTAAGTGTACTATGGGGGGTAAAGCCTTCAGTTATCAGGCTCCTCTCCTCTGGAATCGTCTTCCAGCCGGGGTCCGGGAGGCAGGCACAGTCTGTATTTTTAAGAATAGACTTAAAACTTTCCTTTTTGATAAATCTTATAGTTAGGGCTGGTGCTGGTGTAGACCAGCTCCTAGTTATGCTGCTATAGGCTTAGACTACTGGGGGAACTGGCACCTTGAGCTCCTCTCTCTCTCTCTCTCTCTCTCTCTCTCTCTCTCTCTCTCTCTCTCTCTCTCTCTGTAAATCTCAGTCACTAACCACTTACTTTCCTGGGAGCTCTTGAGCTCTCTTAGGCTCCCGGATTGTTGATGGATGGCTTGCCTCCCTATCCCTCTTCCTGCATTTTATCCCATCTCTCCCCCTATCCCTTTCCAAGCCTGGTGCAGTCTAGGCCTGTGAAGACTGTTTCGTCATGAGCCGGGGATCCGGCCGAAGATTTCTGCCTTTTAATAAGGCAGTTTTTTCTTACCACTGTAACTTTTGCTGCTTTGCTAAAGTGCTCATGATGGATAGGCCGGATCTTTGTAACATAGCAATAAGTAAGGTCTTTTACCTGCTTTTTGTAACACAACAATGAGTAAGGTCTTTTTACCTGCTTTTTGTAAAGTGTCTCAAGATAACACTTGTCATGAGTTGACGCTATACAAATAAAAATTGATTGATTGATTGATTGACTTTACATATACAACTAGGTACTTAGGAAATAAAGATTATATAATACAAAGTTAGGGTGTTCATACCTGAAACTGACATAACTTTGTGAAACTGCACATATTTGAATCCCTCCCAAATAGTCATCATTAATAGTCAATAGTCTTCGACAGTTCAAAAAAGATTAGCCTCTAGAAGAAAAATGTCAAAAGAGAAACCATTTCATATGCACTCACATGCATATAAAATGTACTGAGAAAAAAGCCTGGGTTCACGATTTCTCTTACGACCAATGCAATGCATGCAAGTAATTTTCTTTCCACACGGACTGTTACTTGGAAGAAACTATTACCCATTGAGAAACAACTGTTGTATACTTCTTGGGCTACCATTGGCCGGGGGAAGACTGCTGTGCTGAAAATCGTGTGACCTTTTTTTCAATTCACTTCAGGCGCTTTTGAAAAAAAGAAATCCTCTCTTGATACCAAATAATTGTCAGTAGTGAAATGGTTGAGACCATAGACTGTAAATAATAGGGAGCCACAGGAATGAGTCCTAAAACCTGGAAGTAAGTTAGCATTTTAGCGCCATGGGGTCAATTGTCTAAAAGTCAATGGGGATTTTGAATGGGTTTGTGGTTAGATGCCTGAAATAAGGTCTGTGGTTAACACAAGCTATAGAGATATTGGCGTTTTGTTAGACGACATAAACTACGTTAGGTAATACCCCCACTTGTGAATTTTGAAGTTTTTATGCGTCCTTAAAAAGGTGTTTGCTAACAAGTGGCTAAATGAGACTGCAGTGGTTGTCGGGGACATTAAACGTCATCACGCCGGACAAAAATCCGATTTAAGTTACAATAAGATGAGATGTATCCTGTAGGTTTAATCTTTGCGTTTAGGCAAATATAAGGTTAATAAACAATTTATTAAGCTTGTAAGCTAAGCTTTACTAGGTTAGCACCACAGACCGTAGGCTACAGGTGGTAAGATATGTTGTATTTTGTTAGAAACTGGCAGTTTGTAATGCAAACCATGTCTGCCTTTCTTTGGTGACTTAAAAGTCAAGTGAACAGTAAATCAATTATTTTTTGTATCTTTGTTTTAGGCAAAGAAGACTTTATAAAAGCAACAGGTCTGACATCATCCACAGAGGCCAAGCGTAAATTAAAATCTGTTAAAAGTTATATATCCTGTGATTTCTGTATAAGTTTCATTTGACGATTGTCAGGTATTTATAAAGACTGTTTTGACAATTTGTGTTTTGTTATACCTCTTAGTGCATTCATGACCTATTGGCTGTAGATCAATGGACGGGTTGTTCATCTCAAAAACAACAGGGTGAGGAGTTCCAAGCAGCTACAGTGACATGAAGTGCCCTTAGGCAACGCAAAATGCTCCTGCTGCTTCCTTAGAGGCATGGGAATGGAAAAGTAATTTTGGGCAGTCTTTATGTGTGTACATGTGATGTGAATGTGACAGCTTGTTTAAAAGCGCTTTGAGAGCTCAGAAAACTAGACACTTGCTATACAAGTCCAAGTCCATTTACAATTAGCCTTAACCCTCTACAATTATATATTAAAAGAATAATATGAATTTAATTTCTGCCAATGTTTTTTGTAGTGTTATTGTTCTTCAGCTGTTAGATGTTATTCCAGCTTGTAAATTGTTAGGAAATGTTTCACAATTAATCATTACATAATTGCCTGTTGACAATTTCATATTGTGCAAATACAAAGCACCTCTGGGACAAAGCAGAGCGCTGTGCGTGCACCACCAGAGACACAAGTTGTTCACACCTCTAATAGGATGATGCAGCATTTACCATTATATTGCATCAGACCCTTAACAATCTTGTGAAGGACAAACATTAAGAAAGTTTTCATTTATGACCAAGTAAAACAACTTAATCTGGAAGTGGCAAGCAAACATTCAGGTTTTAAATTACATAAAAACCATCTCATACAAATAAGATGGCCTGATAGTTAGTGGGGGGAGGGGACAGGTAAGGAACTTCAGGGTTTGTTAATGATCCTTAAAGGCTTTATATGTGAGTTTTTGATCCAGCAGATGTCGCCCTTGAGCACCAGCATGAAACCAAAACAACTTGTGGTGCATTGTTGTGTTAGCATGCTAATACTAGCAGTCTTTATTATGCTCGTATCTTCACACTGCATGTAAATATACCTGAAATGAGCGTGATCTAGAAACACAGTTAAGCAGAGAGTACAGTATGTTATTCTTCTTTTCTCTAGTCCCTCAATTAAACAACTTTTATACACGAGGGGAGGAGTCAGCCGGCCGTCCCGTCGATGTAAACAAACTGAAGACAAGACTCGGAAAACTCGGAAAACATCACAGACAGTGGGACTCGGGTGTTACACCCATTGTAGACAGTCATGACTCACAGAGTTATTTTCAGAGGATATACATGATTTCTATTACAGTGTGAAAAATCTCATATAAAGCCTTTAAAGCCTGTGGAAAAATGTATTTTAGGATTCTGCTTGATGAATGCACCGATACCTTTTGCCTGACAATAAGAGGGAAATCAGTTTCTGAGATGGATGGTGGGGGTCCTTTATATTGCTGGAGGCCTTGCAAGCAAAGCGCTGATTGTAAATCTCCAGCAGGAAAGGGAGAGGGGCACCAATAATTCTGCTAATATAACTATATGGAACAGCCTTAATCAACTTAGGAAATATTGCCAAGGTACAACTTATTAAGCTCATCCATGCCTTTCAAGGGTGGCCTGTAGAGGTCAAAGGCTCGGGAACTGTTGAAATGACACACATTAAGAAAATCATGCAATTAGAAACGCTGCATATTAAACAGCAAATGCAAACCCCCGAAACACACTGCAAAAAAATAAACGCGCTGCTAAAAGGCAAAACAACTGCATTTACAGTTAAATGAAACAAGTAAAAAACAAACATATTGAGAAAACAACTGCAGATACAGAAACGCTGCAAATTCAGCCTACACAACGGAATTGCGCCAGGCCTGTAGAGCTGTTCATTTACGGGAGAACGGTATAGAAAGTTCCCAAATTCCCCCACTGGCTGGCACGGCCTGCAGTCCATCTACAACCATCATAATGTTGAAATAAATCTGCAGAGGAGGGATGTCAAAGTAGTGGGTGGGAACTGTGAGAGCATGGCCAACAGAGGAAAATGCTGCAGTCTTGCATTCCTCAACACCAAACCTCTCTGCTCCAAAACTTGTAATGATGGTGGTCAAAGTCCGGAGTCGCCTCTCCACATCTCCCTTTGCTGTTGCTATGATGATTCTGGCTGCATCCTCGTCGAACTGGTGCCACAGCCTGTGCTGCTCTGCTGGGGGCCACTTGATCCAATGCTGATGAACTGTAGGAGTCTTATAAGTGACTTATTACCTATGCTTATTACAAGCAACCTTAATATGAAGTGTTACCGATTTTGTGCTAAATGTATCACTGGACCATCCTGCGAACAATTTAGATACACACATAACATAAGCATTGGGAGACATACAATACAGGAGTTTGTATGTGTTATATGATGTTTGAAGTTGCTATATGTTTGTGAACGTTTCCTTAGGTTCTTTAGCTTTTGTACTTATATTTCAGTACAGTCTATAATGCTTTGGGATAATTTTCACTGAAAATCTGAGGCCTTATACCTTTACCACACAATCACCTTTTCCCTCGTAAATTTCGCAAGTACTGGTCTCAAGAGTGTGAAGATCTCACAAGCCTTGCTTCTGCTAATTCCGAACCGTTTACCGAAGTCTGTAAACATTTAACCAAGACGAAGCCTCATCAGAACAAGTAAAGGCCCTGACACACCAAGCAGATGGCCAAGAACTGGTGGCGACGAAGGCAGCCTGTGGCGTCAGCGGGCGACGCCTTTTGTCTTGGTGAAAAATTTGCACTAGAACACACCACAAAGACTACAGCCGACGGCCAACCACCACGTACGTTCTGCAGCTGTGTGAGAGGCAATAACTCTCCATGCCAGCAGGGGGTGGTAGTCTGTAATCGTCATTCCAAAAAGGGGAAACCGGGAGAGGATGAAGAAGAACGCGGATAAATAAAACGTTGTTGTGATACGAGAAGAAAATATTCTCACCCCTGTCGCTCAACACTCATATACAGGTAATACAGGTACTTCTAATGGAGAATAATGTCTGATAAAAAGTTGAAAATGGCACTGTCGTTGTCAGCCCTTGGTATTTTATTAGTGGAACAAGAATAGAAGAGGCGCTTCCGTATTTCTTCTCATGCACTGACTCTCCTGTTTCACTTAGCTGAACAGCCAATCAGAGAGATTCCTACCCCCAACCACGCCGGCGACGGGTCCTCCGATTCAAAATGTAGAGTCTGTCAAAAAAAAGGCCAACTGGGGTGCTGGTGGCGTAGTGGTTAGTGCGTGCGCCCCATGTATGGAGGCTGTAGCCTCAAGCGGGTGGCCCGGGTTCACATTCCACCTGTGGCCTCTTTCCCGCATGTCATTCCCCTCTCCCTCTCCCTGATTTCCGACTCTATCCACCGTCCTATCTCTCCATTAAAGGCATAAAAAGCCCAAAAATAACTGGGGCCCAACTGGCAGCGACGGAGCTGGACACACCGCAAAAACTAGGAGGCGACCGCTCACCAACAGACCAACGGACCGACGGCCGACAGTCTTCTTGGTGTGTCAGGGCCTTAACAGTTGATCATGGACTGCCAACTTGGTGATTCCAAGCTGCGAGAGAAAATCCTGTAGGGTGCACTAAAGTTGCCAAAAACTAGCAATACCTATGCCTGTGAAAAACTTGGAGTCTCTATCATCCAAGTCATAGGCTGTCATTGATGGAGAAGGATCAGTTTGTGTTGCACTGTCTGTCATTGATTTGTTAGAACAGTAGGTTTGTTCTGTAGTGTCTGGCCACTGGACGCCAAGGCAGATTTTCCAGATCCTCAATGTTCACTCCTACTTCAGATTCCATGCCTACAGGTACATGTAAGTGCACGCACACACCCACTTATCAGTATGTTTTATTTTAGATGAGGTGTAAATGTTCTGTATGTGCACCTAAACGTTGTATTATGGCAGCAAGTATATTGTTTCTTATGAAAACATAGTTCATTATATTGCCCTAGTTAAATAAAATAACGTACTATTTCACAGTAATTCAACTTAGTTGAGTGACCAGTGAAGCCCTAACGGTCAGCTGCTAATGTTAGCCTAGCCATTAGCTAGCTTAAATGTGCTACTCTTTAAACCACGCTAGGCTATGCAGTTGAATAATAGTCACCGTCAAATAACAATATTCCCCAATATAAACTAAAACCTACCTTGCTGTTTTCATTGGGAACAAAGTTCTTTCTGTTAATATTCTTGATCCACTGCTGCCGAACAGCTCCGTTTTCTGACAGCCCAGAGAATCTATGTAAACCATATGGTTTCAAGAAGGGGCACTCTTGGTGTAGTAAAGATCTGTGTTCAAAGCACTCGTTTTTTGTTTGCCGCTGTTGTTTGAGCAGCCAATAACTGCACAAGTTCTTCCAGAAGCCCCTGGCATAGTTACAAACTAAGATAGCACACAGAAAGAGCACAAATGTTAACTTCTTCAGACTGCTTGTATTAAAACACGCTAATGTTGTGGGAGAGGCCACCGCAGTAATGTCGGCTTGTCAACTTCCGGGTTACAGTCTCTGGTTTTTCCCCGGATCGCTCTATGGAGAACACAAGAGAGGAATGCTGGCAATAATATATGAAAATATATTTAAATGTTTAAAGGTATGGTAGGTGTTAATCTTAGGTCCTCCATATCTTCAAATGTTATGCCAAATAACTGCTAACAGCTCTTTGCCGAATAAATGCTACCAGCTGTTAATGGAAGAATGTGGGACTTTTTGATCCAGTATGCCGCCCTTTAGCACCAGCATTAAACCAAAATAAACTGCTGGGGGGTATTCCATCAATGTAGCTAAAGAAATTTCCTGAATCACATACATTCACAAACTAGACCTGTGGACATGCATTAATCAGTCCCTCCAGGATTTTGCAGACTTTTTGCAGCCTAAAATGCCTGATTTCACTGCAGCTTTTCAAAAGAAAATTGCAATGCATGTTGGGTTGTTTTTAGACGTTTCTTTGCAATTAAATTTCTGCAGGAAGCGAAAATTTGTGATATTTTTAATGTAAAAAAATCTAGACTTTTTGTTCATAAACTATTTTCTTACACACACTTCGATGTGATTGAGTGATGCCTATATTTTTAAACTGAGCAGAGCCATTAGCTTTGTGAAGTTTACATATTCCTCTGCCGCACTCAGTGATGTCACTCTCTCTCTCACACACACACTTAGACTCTTCATCTGATTTCATTACACATCCAATTTCATATTTTGCCTTAAGCTTTTAAACCACTTGAAACATTTTACGACTTTTTATTCCTACCTATTTTCATTAATGCATGAGCGCACACACACACCGTTTGTTTCGCAATCAGACAAGCTCTACCCATGCTTATTTATTTAACTCGCCTGGCTTCTTTCCGCACATACAATCGATCCAGATGCAGCAGCCTCTGTCACTGTGATTTGTCTTGTATGTTGTCAGCGAGTTTCACTCATTCTCCTGGTGTGTTTTGCGGTAGATTGATGACTTTCGTTTGTGTTCCACCACAACATTGCACGTGTTGCAAAAAAGTTTACCCCTGCTTCCGTGCAGAACATCTGGGAATTGCTTTGCACGGACCTTAGCTGCAATTTTTATAGGTAAATGTGCTACTTTGTGTCGGACATGTCTGCATCTGCATATAAACAAGGAAGTGAATTTGATCAATGGTCACCAAACTTTGATGACGTATGGCCCAACATTTTCACAGGGGACTGCTATGATGGTGAAATTCGCAGAGGAAACTATTTTGATTGGTCATATTTGTAGAAAGGTTGCAGTGATTGGACACAATTGCAAGGTCGCCCAGAATTCACGGGGATTGGTTGAATTTCACGGGGCCTGATTATTGGAGAGATGTCAGAGTGGGGCTACTACACACTGCTACACAGGGAGCGCACCTCTCAAGCTACCAGACCAACTTCCATATTATGGTCCATATCGGGACTTGAACCGGCCAACCTCCGGTTCCCAACCCAAGTCCCTAAAGACTGAGCTACTACTTCTTATTTCTTCTACTTACTTCCTCTTACAAAGTTTTAATGGTGGTAAATAGTGGTAGATTGAAAATTTGGACAACCCACTCTATAACACAACAGCACATACTATAACTGAATCCTAACGTATCATATTGTTAGTATCCCATGTGAACAGGAAACATCTGATTGGATTTCTAATGTGTTCATTCAGTTAATGAGATGAGGTTTGATCAAAACTGTGCAAAGTCAAAAGATCTTTGTGTTGTGGCACAGTGACAAAGACCACACAACACTGTCCATGAATTGACAGTATTGGAGTATTCCAAGGTAAGAGAACATTGGATGATAATGAGGTCTTCTTTCTTGAAAAAAGATGCTGTAGTTTCCTTTACATGCTACACAATCTGATATTCTTTTAAATGTTTTTAATGAAATACGTTTTTTTCTTAATCAGGAAGCATGGAACCAAAGTTGACTGTGAACGAGACCTTTGTCATCGATAACATAAATATTTGCAGTGATTTGGATAACACAACTTATATATTTACAAGTTACCCTGGCATAATGTGTGTATTTGCATATATGTTCCTCTGTCTATTATCCATTACCACAATATGTGGAAACCTTCTTGTGACAATCTCTGTTATTTATTTCAGACAGCTTCACAGCCCCACTAACTATCTCATCTTTTCTCTGGCTATAGCTGACTTGCTTGTGGGAGTATTAGTCTTTCCTTTGAGCATGATATTTACTGTTACCTCGTGTCTTTATCATCAACATATATTTTGTAAAATTAGAGACTGCTTAGATGTAACTCTTTGCACATCTTCTATTCTGAATTTATGTTGTATTTCCATCGACAGATATTATGCAGTGTGTGAGCCTTTGACATATAGAACTAAAATAAGTGTTCATGTTACTATACTCATGATTGCAATGAGCTGGTTTATTTCTGCCCTGATTGGAATTTGTATTATAATTGCAGGATTCAGCCAAGGAACATGTGAGGAAATGTGCTCCATTAAAATTTTAGTAGCAAACACTATGGGGCCTGTTTTATCGTTTTACCTTCCAGCCTTCATAATGCTCTGTATCTACCTGAAGATATTTATTGTTGCTCAGAAACAAGTGAATAGCATCCAGAGCGTGACCTGCCGAAGTAAAAGGTCTGGAGCAACTGTCAGTAAGATGGAGAGAAAGGCAACTATAACTCTGGCTATTGTTATGGGAGTTTTTCTCCTATGTTTAACTCCTTACTTTCTTTGTGTCATATTTCAGCCTTTGTCTCATAATCCCCCTCCAGTCCTTGTGATTGAAACACTTAATTGGCTCACATTGTCAAATTCAATGCTGAATCCTTTTATATATGCTTTCTTTTACAGTTGGTTCAGATCAGCTTTCAAAATGATAATTTCTGGAAAAATATTTCAAGGAGATTGTGCTAACTCAAAATTGTAATAATTATTGTATGTTGCTATAAAGTTTCATAAGGATGAAATGTGAACAATGGTTTGAGAAATAAAAAAGGAATGTTAGCGCTTTAAATGATTAAATACAATTATTTTAATAAATCCTAATTTCCTCATTTTACTTAAAAATCTATTGGAACTGGCTTGCACTAAAAACCTTTAGTTTAGTAGATAGTCAACATTTAAGTCATGAGTTTATCTGATAAATGTGTCACGTGACCCTTTTCTAACTGGAAATATTTGTCAGTTCAACAGAACTTTTGTAATCACATAACCAAGTCATTTGTGTTGTTTCAGCATTTAATTGTGTGTCAAATTCAATGTATTTAGTTTGAAACAAAATAATCAGGTTGATGGTTAGTTTTGTGTTCCTTAGCTGCACAAAAAATGGTGTGTCAAAACTTTGATACTTGATATTTTGACATCTTGACATCAAAGTCAAATTTACTATTTTTTTCAATGTTAAACTCAATCTTCATTAGGAACAGCTTGCAAACAAAACTTTCCTGGACTGTAGGATAGTTTCAGTACACCTGACGCACAATACATGCGATGTCACATAATCAGAAAAGAGATTTCTTGTATGTCCTTTTAACACACCACTTTACATCAAGTAATCAGAAATTTGTGTTTAACAAATACAAAGTTCAATGTAAAATTAATTTATTTTGTAAAATCTGACTTGTTGTGTGCATTAAGCAAAACATATCACATTTTGAGGCATATTTAAACCAGCATCCCAGACACAAAAAGATTGTGTCAAAAAAGTGTGTCAAATTCATTATGCCTATGTAAAGTTAATTCAACACATTTTGTTAAACTTTTATATTCAGTATTTGTTTTCTGTGCTATTTCTTTTTCCAGTGGTTAAACAAAACCAAACCTATTATATTTAATTGATTTCATGCATTTTTATGCGTTTACCATCTAATAGTTGCATTGTACACACAACTAGAAATTCAATCATCTTTAAAGGTGCATTAGATTTGGTAGTGAAACAAATCTATGTTATATTTTCTGAACTAAAAACACAAACTTTTTCAATGGAAAAAATGGGTCCCTGAAACACTGTTTGGAGCTAAAAAAGCTACCAGGAGAGTTACGATTCACTGTAGAAGACCCCCTACATAACTTCTCGTGCTACATTTTATCTTCAAACAGGGTTACAGGGACCAAATTTTCCTCTGAGGACAGTTTGTGTGTAGAGTTATGAACATATACCACAGAATCTGTACACTTCTCCAACTTTCACATTTCTCTACCAAAACTATAAAGTGGGCCTTTGAAAAATCAAATACACAAACTAGCACCTTGTCTTAACATTCTCACTTCTAATACAAAATAAGAGGTTATGTAAGACAAATTGTGACCATAATGATCTTGCTTTTAAGTTTTTTTTAAATCAGACATGACATTACAAGGACACTGCAGGCTCATAACCAGGGCTGTATTATTTAAAGGGCTGCAGTCCTGCTACAACAGCTGAAAACACTGATAATAACAAAACTGCAATAATTTCAGCCTATCTTCAAATGTTTTTTTGTAATTATTATTATAAGCTGTAAACTACGAAGATCGGTTAGGTGTCAATGATTGTGCGCTGGGTTTCAGTTTTCCGAATAAATTCGAGTTAATGTCAAGGCCGTAGGTGTAAATTAGGAAGGTAAAAGTCAGGAGGAGATGGCTTCCCCCTCCCATTTAAAAAGAAAATCTACTTGGTGTTTTGATCCAGGTAATCTACATTTAAGACTGTGACTTAAGTATGTTCATTAATCAATAAATCAACCTATCAATCTATCAATCTTTATTTGTGTAGTACCAGTTCATACATTTTTGTTACTGTATCTCAAGACACTCACCCACATAATCCTGTGTCCTTGAACACACCACAAATCAGGTTACAGCTTTTACAGCCAAGAAGGCCTGACATGGGGGATCGACATTTACCAAAGTAGCATTTCTCTGTCCTTGATGTCATCTTTGTGGCTATAGATATAGAAGAGGAACAAACACATCAAAAAGGCTTGAGTTTTAAGATGCCTCTACCTGAGAGTGTTTTCTCACGTATTTAACATAATTTATTAAATCAATGGTTGCATCATTTTACTGCAAGCTTATATAAACAGGAGTGAATACCAACAGAAGAACATTGCAGGGGATTTTGGCACATTTTTTGTGGCACTACCCACACGTTTAGCTGTGTTGCACATTCCACGAATGCATGATCTTTACAAGTTATACCTCATTGGAAAGGTGACTAATCAGGCTTTCCAACGATATGAAATACAACACCAATTAGTATTTTTAAAGGGGGGAAATAATTGACCAGAATAATGTTTCCAAACTTGAATTTCACCAAATTTATGTTACATTGGTACATAATGTTTGATTGACCTCAACAGAGTCATCTGTAGCAGCAGCCATTGCTGCTCTCACAATCAAAGTGTCAGCATCATTGTCACACTGCTCCACGGTGATCTGATGTTTCCGAAACATTAAAGAGGAGATGGATAAGCATACAATTGTTATGAATGTTGTTCAAGAACTTTGCCTGTGGTTTCAAATGTATCGTATCTGGTC
Source organism: Labrus mixtus (assembly GCF_963584025.1). Taxonomy (NCBI): domain Eukaryota; kingdom Metazoa; phylum Chordata; class Actinopteri; order Labriformes; family Labridae; genus Labrus; species Labrus mixtus. Next base: position 27,205,717 of record NC_083623.1, read on the forward strand.
AAATCTGAATGAAAAGTAGTTACCATCCCAAATTCATTTATAAATAAACCTATGAAGATACTTTATAATTCACATGCAACAAACAACATTTATTTTCACCCTAACAAAGGAAACAGTGGGGAAAGTGGGCTTGGCTGTTTCTCCGCCAAGGAGTGGTCTTGGTGCAAAAATAAATGTTTGCAAAGGATTCAGCATCCTAAAAAACCCTTAAAGGGATACTTCACCCATTTGCATTAATCTTTGTATCATTAGAAACCTGGTAGTATTTTTGAATGGTCGTGCATCCCTCCCTCATTTTCCCCTGAGATGGGAAATCTTTGTATTTCTAAGTCTGAAAAGGATCTTCCAGTGACGCAAAAATCGTAATTTTGCGTCATTGGAAGCTTTTGCGGTTAGCGGGGTGAAACTACAACGCTAGTTCCTCACATTTTCAACCACTGAAGCTACAGACCAATCACAGATCAGTGGGTGGGAACTCACTCCCAGAATCGAAACTTAACATCCACCATATTGCTTGGAAGCTATGCTAACAGGTTATATGGAGAAAGCTGAAAATGGCGAAAAAATATAAATATAGCGGCGAGATGACTGCTGCTGACAGGCCGGTCTTGTGTTTTGGCTGCTGTGGCCGCTGACCGTCACTAGCCACCGGGGCCGCCGCTGGCTGCTGCGACAGAAGACCGGCCTGTCGGCAGCAACCTCTCTATATTGCCGCCGCTGGCTGCTGCCAGCTCAGCAGCTGAGACATAAGGCCTGCCTGTTGGCAGTGGTGAGGACGAGGAGCCGGGGCCGGCTCGAGCTGGGGCGGACTGGTAGTGTCGGTGCTCTCTCTGTTTGCCTATGGACACAGACATAGAGTCTGTTTTCTGACAGGAATTTCCAAGATCAATTCTGGAAGAAATCTCTGAATCAGTTGAGGAAATTATCTTATGTGTTGAAGTAAATATGTCTGTAAATGTTTTTATTTCTATATTTCTACTGCTATACTGTATATTTTGGAGAAACTGTAACGATCAAATTTCCCTCTGGGATTAATAAAGTATTTCTGATTCTGAACTAGAGGACCTTAGTGGGAGTGGTCTGCGGTGCTGTGCATTCTGGGATTTGGTGTCTTTCATCCACATGAGCCAAAAAGACACTTTCTGCCTTTTCTCGGCCAAGAAGGCACCAACTTCAAAATGTATTTCACATTTCTACTACATATATGACCCAATGTCAATACAGATTCATGTTTCAACGGGTGAAGTATCCCTTTAAGCCTGGAGAGGTGTATTACTCGAATTCTGCGGCAGTATGGACCACATACTAGCTATTTTAAGTCTTTAAGTAGGTTGCTTATTTAATTGACAGTAGTACAAGTGCATTACATGAGACTAAATATTTACTTTAAAGCACAACCTTTTTTTATTTACAGATGAGAAACAACCCAGGTTTAGAAGGCTGGTGGATGCATTTTCCAACCCCCTGACAGAAGTCACCTACTCATCTTCCAAGCAACGCTGCCAATGTTCTCCACACTGAACCTCCTCCTCCAGAGAGAAAAGTCCTCCATCTTCCTGCTCCATGGAGAGGGAAAATGGAAAGGTTGGGCTATCCTGCTGCCCAGTATGTCTGCCTATTTTTTCATTGGATGATATGTGCTTTTTCCAAGTAATACATGGAAATCTTTTATGAACTACGAATTTTGCAGATGACGAAGATCATCTTGAAACTGTGTGCGAGGTTCATGAAGCCGATAGCACTACAGGGCCGACAAGTCCATGAGATAAACCTGTATGCTCATTGTCCACAAATACACTTTTTTGTGAAGATTGTTGTTATGAGTTGGGTGAGATCTCTGATGTGATGGAAAAGGCATAAAACGTATATGTAGTCTATAGGTAAAACCCATAGATATTGTTTAAACTACCTGTACTTAATGTGTTTTATCTCTTTCTTTTCTCTCTCTGATAGGAGAAAAGCTGAATGTTGGCTTCACCACCAGAGCTACCCTCAACAGGCTCCTGGAGGCTGGAGACATCACACCTCAGGAGGTGCAGCTATTCCAGCAGGCAGCACTGGCGTTTCTGATCAGGGCTGTGGAGTACAGCATCAACAAACTCCCCCTGAAGGAGGCCCGTATGAAGCACGCTAAATTAGTGGATGTGCAGCTGAGTGTGGGGTGGAAGATGTCCTATACTTTGTAGACAGGCAAGGGTTTCCACATTTTCCAGAGTTTCAACATATTGAATAGATTGTTCAGTTTAATGATGATCATGGTCACAAAACAAATCCTTTTTTTTTTTCTCCCACGGTATCTTAATCAGTTCTTTACACATGGTTTGTGTAGCATGTTCATTAGAAAGTGTAAAACTGAATTTCCCCTTGCAGGATTAATAAAGTATAAATTATTAGACACTCGACACAAAATAACATAAAAAGTCTTTCTCACTCTACATCAGTTTATTTATTACAAGGTTACACATGAGCTGTCTGAAGAACTTGTGCTACCCAACACAGAGGCCTCCAAGGAAACAGAGTGACAGAAAGAAGATATCAGGAGAGAAGAAGGATCCTTACACTGTAACTGTTTGATATAAACCCTTTAAATTCAAACGTCATAGCTGTTCCCAACTTACTGGTTCATATGTCAGCAACAAAACATCAATGTCAAAAAAGTAGAGACAAACAGTTATACATATGTTAGTCAATACATACTTATGAATGCACATTAGTGATGTTAATTTGTATTCCTTTGGATAACTTTTACCATTACACAGGAGATTTAAATCTAGGGATGGGTACGGTTAGAATTCTTCACAGCAATATTTATCGATACTGCTTTCCATTTTCTTATGTAAAAAAAGAGATATGAAACGGTTCAACACTTTGTTGCTTCTCTGGACACACTGTGGTCTGGTCTCTCTACTGTAGGACTTCTCATGTGGCTGTTAATACTAAGGACTCAATAGCAGTCCAGTAGTCCATACGTACATACACATCAGAGAGTAAGAACAACACAAGTAATGATCTAGAAAGGAGGAAACAACATCAGTAAGAGCAAACAAACAGCTTTAAGTCTGATCGGACACACAGGTGCTGACAGGCAATGCACAGAGACAAAACCATCGTCATCATCATCAATAATATCATTAAATAAATAAATAGGTATTGTCACTGTTGCTGACAGACAAGAGTTTTGGTTCGCTGCATCAAAACTGATTGTGAAGGCTCGGTTGGATCTCATTGGTTTGGTTCTATCAAAATAAACTTAGACAGGACACAATAAAAGTACAGAAGAAGAATCTGTATGTCAAATGTAAAAAAAAATGAAGAAAGACATTAGACAAAGACAAACAAGAGACTGAAAACCAAGAACTCTACCAAAAAGACAACTGAACCCGATGGTTCAGCACCAGCTGTTTTAAGGAAAGTTATTAGCAGAGTCTGCTCAGACCTCCCCTTTATTCTCATGTTGGAGATTTAGATTTCTTTACTTCATCCAGAAATGTTTCCTGTGCTCATGAGAAAAGCTTTTACCACACTCAAGGCAGCTGAAGGGTTTCTCCCCTCTGTGATAAGTCAGACTGGCCTTATGGGTAAATTTATTCTCACACTCAGAGCAACTGAAGGGTTTCTCTCCTGTATGAACTAACATGTGTTTGGTCAGATGCTGTGTATGGTTTAAATGTTTTGCACTCCGAGCACCCATGTGGTATCTTACCAGTCTTTAATTTCTTATTTTTCAAGTTTAATTCTGACTGATCTTCTCTTGTCTCTTGCCAATCATCACTGTCATCAGTCTCAGGTTCATCAGAGTCTCCAGTCTTGACCTCAGTCTCTGGTTGTAAATGTCTCTCTGGATCTGAGTACCTCTCTGGTTCTGCTCCTCCACAGTCCTCTCCATCAACTCCTGTTTCCATCTGTTCAGTTTGTCTCTGATGAAGCTGTGAGGACTGAGGTTTCTCTTCATCACCTTCCCTCTTCACAGAGACAGGAGTGAAGGGGAACTTGGTGGTATCAGCCTCCTCCAGTCCTTGAAGCTGTTCTTCCTCCTGACTGATCCACAGTTCCTCATGTTCTTCTTTAATGTGTTGGGGCTCAGAGCAGCTGAAGAGTTTCTATCCTGTGTGTACTAACATGTGTCTGGTCAGACTTCCTCTTTGGGTAAATCTTTTACTGCAAACAGAGCAGCTGAAGGGTTTCTCTCCTGTGTGAACTAACATATGTTTGGTCAGACTCTCTTTTCTGGTCAATCTTTTACCACACTCAGAGCAGCTGAAGGGTTTCTCTCCTGTGTGAACTAACATGTGTGTGATCAGATGCTGTTTTCTGGTAAATCTTTCACCACACTCAGAGCAGCAGAAGGGTTTCTCCTCTCTGTGAATTGCCATGTGATATCTCAAACTAGACCTATGGGTAAATATTTTATCACACTGAGAGCAGCTGAATGCTTTCTCCCCCGTGTGAATTGTTTTGTGTTTCTTCAGAGTTCCCTTTTCTCTAAATCGTTTTCCACATTCAGAGCAGCTGAAGAATTTCTCTCTGTGAATTGCCATGTGATCTGTCAAATTAGACTTACGGGCAAATATTTTCTCACACTGAGAGCAGCTGAAGGGTTTCTCTCCTGTGTGAACTTTATTGTGTCTCTTCAGAGTCCCCTTGTCTCTAAATCGTTTTCCACACTCAGAGCAGCTGAAGGGTTTCTCTCCTGTATGAATTAACATGTGTGTGATCAGATTCTGTTTTTGGTTAAATCTTTTCTCACACCGAAAGCAGCTGTAGTATTTCTCTGCAGTGTGAACTATCATGTGTCTAGTCAGATGCCCTTTTTGGTAAAATCTTTTACCGCACTCAGAGCAGCTGTAGCTTTTCTCTTCTGTGTGAGTCATCATGTGTCTGGTCAGAGTCCCTTTTTGGTTAAATATTTTACCACAATCCGAGCACCTATGTGGTCTCCAACCAGTCTTTAGTTTCAAATTTAATTCCGACAGATCTTCTCTTGTATCTTGCCAATCATTACTGTCATCAGTCTCAGGTTCATCAGAGTCTTCAGTCTTGACCTCAGTCTCTGGTTGTAAACGTCTCTCTGGATCTGAGTCCCTCTCTGGTTCTGCTCCTCCACAGTCCTCTCCATCAACTCCTGTTTCCATCTGTTCAGTTTGTCTCTGATGAAGCTGTGAGGACTGAGGTTTCTCTTCATCATCTTCACTCTTCACAGAGACAGGAGTGAAGGGGAACTTGGTGGTATCAGCCTCCTCCAGTCCTTGAAGCTGTTCTTCCTCCTGACTGATCCACAGTTCCTCATGTTCTTCTTTAATGTGTTGGGGCTTAGTGTCCTCCTGGTCCAGAATGTGGCTCCACTCCTGCTGCTCAGGTGGAAGCTCTTCTTTACTCACCAACAGCTGCTGGACATCTGCAGGACACAGTAAACAAACATTAACGGTACTTAGAGTGATTTTTTAATATTAATAAGGACTGTCAAATGATTTCATTTTTAATAGCTGAAAATCAATAGTTAATTGGAATGAATCACATTTTAATCATGTTTGGAATTCACTTATTTTGCATTTAAAAAGAGTTTAATGCTTTTATTTTGTAATTTTGCCTTAAGCTTAGGTTACTTTACTTCCTTTTTGGATGCAAACATACTTTTATTTTGAAAGAAAACAAGGAAGTTGTTGTAGACTGAAGATACTATATTAACTTAACAACGGAAAAAAGGAACTTGTTAAAAAAGTAAAAGTAAATGAAACCAGCTGAAGAGGTTGTGTAAAAAAAAAAAAAAAAAGTGAGGGTGCCGGTAGCTTAAGGCTGTGAGGACTGAGGTTTCTCCTCATCATCATTAAGTCCTGGAGAGCGGGCAGACCGGGTTCAAATCTGACCTGTGGCTCCTTTCCCACAAGTCATTCCCCACTCTCTCTCCTTGGTTTCTCATTCTGTCCTCTCTCTAAAATAAAGACATACAAAAGCCAATAAATATATCAACAAAAAGTGAAATGTTTGATGTCACAGGAGGGATATTACTTCACTGTTCTTTTCCATCACTGCAGCTACTGTCATTTAAAAACATTCATTAATTTCAGACTTAATCTCACTGTGATTAATGAGTTAACGTTTACAGCCCTACTTTAGATATTTTACAAGAACAGCATGATAAGTTAATGCTACATCTATATCTGTCCTGTGTACTTGTTGCTATGGATGATGTCATTTTAATTCTGTTGAAGAAAATGAATGGATTATCTGTAACGATAGTTGGGAGAGAGATTGCTGTTGGGTGAGCTGATCTACAATGAAGCTGGCGCACTGTTCTGTCAATGAGGTTGAAACAGTGTGCTTTCAAATGAATTTAGAGACTATCAGCCCCACAGGAACCTCCTGACCTTTCTACCTTAGTTTCTAGGATCTCACTTTGAAATGCTTCTACGGCTATGAAATGAGTAATAATAACTTTATTTATAGAGCACCTTTTAAAAACACAGGTTTACAAAGTGCTTTGACAAACAGCAAAAACAAGAACAAACTAAACCAAACACAGAAAAACATAAACAACAGCAAGAACATAACAAATGCAAAATACTAAAAATAATTAAATACAATTCAACAGAAAAGAACCCAAAGTGCACGATACCCAACAGACATATATAACCTGACCATCATAAGAACCATCATAAGAACCATCATAAGAACCATTATAAGAACCATCATAAGAACCATTATAAGAACCATCATAAGAACCATCACAAGAACCATTATAAGAACCATTATAAGAACCCAGGCAGGACAAGAACCCAACAACACGAGCTGAGACCAAGAGGACCAAAGATTTAAAAAGATGTAAGAAACTAAAAGAGCTGAAAAAAAAAAAAAGATAACAGCAATAAGAAGGTAAGAGAATTAAAAGAAATAGAAACAAGTGGTTAAAGGATCAAAAAACCCAAAACTATAATATTAATAAAAATAAAAAGTAAATATAAATATGAAACATAAATAGACAATAGAGTAGTAACTCTCTCAGCAGAAGCAGTGTCAGTCACAGTGGATGAGATCTAAGGCTGTTGAAATGAATCATTTAATCGATGCATCGCGATGCAGACTAGACGATTAATGAATCGATGCAGGGACAGGAAGTAATCGATGCTGACGAGGGTGAGAGAAAAGCATCTGCTAACCGCTAAATGTGTTTGTTTTGCGCAGCGTTGAGTGAGTTTGTTTTACCTAAACACACACGGTGGTGTGTAATGAAAGTAACATAGGCTAACAGAGGGATCTGTGACAGAAAACAACATACATTGAGTCCCGGTCCTGTGCTTGCTGACTTTATGAGCAGAGTCAGCTGGTCCTGCAGGCTCAGACCACAGTGCTCCGCTGCAGGCTGAAACGGCTTGTGTCTCTTTAGCCGACCGCAGCACAGGTTAGCATCTTCATCACAGCTAAAGGTGTGTCTAAACTGATGCCTCGCTGTCTTAAATCCAGGATAACTAAAAGAAGGGGGCTGTGGCGGTGACTCGTGATAAAGTGAGCGGCTGTAAACACAGTAGACTCCCGACAGTATCACTGCTAAGTGAACCTCCGCTAAAGCTGCGTTCATTCGATGATAAACACTTTCTACTTCCGACAAGTTCTTCACAATAAAAGTCCCCGGCCTATCTGAAGTTGAAGTGATTTTAATGTGAAACATCCATGTCAGGAAATGGGGTGTTTATAGCAGTAGCAACTTAACACAACTCGTCTGAAATATAAAGGAAAGAAACAAAACTAACCCTGAACAAAGCTCACAGCTAAAGACTACAACGTCCTGAGAAGAACACAGTGACTTAAAAACATATTTTCAACTAACAGAAACTTGTACTTATTATCTATACTGTAGGCTACCTCTATAATTTATTTATTATAACTTCCAGCTAAGTTAAGCTATGTCGACCAGCTACAGGTGGCTGGCTAACTACTGCTGCATACGATGGTTCATCATAGCTGTGACTCAGTGGTGCGGTCTCTTCAGACACCCTCCCCTCCAAAAATAAAAATATACTACATTTCTTACATGTATCATTATCAGTAAAGGAGGACGAGGAGTAACTTAACATCTGACACGTAGAGCAGGAGAGACAGAAAAAGAAGCCATTGTAAATAAAGCTAACTGCTAAGCTAGTATAATAAAATAAACAAATAAACAAAACTGTTCAGCAGGTTTGTCGCTAGAGAGATATTACTTCTGTTTGTCTAAACGTTCAGGGTTTAGAAACAACAGTAAGAAACTATGCAAAATGAACAATTAAGCTTTTAGCTCTATTGAACAGCGCAGAGAATAGAACAGGAAGTGACGCAATACACTCACCGTAGTACGTAGTAGAGACCTCCATCTTAGCATCATCGTGGTCTTCAATCTCAGAGCTACTGCGGGCTGAAGAGAGCTTCTTCTTCGTCTTCATGCTGCAGTTTCCGGAGCACTTTATGGTTAAAGCGTCAGTATGGTGTATTAGAGATTCATACAATCACATAGAATTGAGTTGGATGGTAAAGTGTGTGAAAAATCGAGACAAGCAGACGGAGCTCAGAAAATACGCTGCACCGGTCCGCCATCTTCTTTTTCTTCTTCTTCTTCGATTGAGTTTTATGGCGGCCGGCAAACAAATGAATGCATTTCCGCCACCTACTGGTAAGGAGTGTGGTTCAAAACATCTAACGCGTACTACTTTCTGTAAATAATAACAAAAACGAAATGAAATCTTCTCAATCAACTGAGTTTGTCTAAGGTTCTGAAATAAAATCCTACAGCTTCATTTTCTGAGTTCTTTTGTAAGATATTTATTAAATCTAAATATACTTTAATTTCTTTCAGGTTTTCCATCATCTGTCCTCTTTTGAAACTTTATTTCTGACAGTGTAAAATGACATGTTCCACTGTCTCCTCTTGTCCACAGTACTCGTATTATGTTTTCCTGTTTTGAACAATGTGTTATTTAATCCAGTGTGTCCTAATCTGAATCTAGATATTATAGCTATTCACTGTTCCTCTTATTTTGGGGATACATTTGAATATTAGATTATGTTCGGGGTATTTTGATTATTATTGTTTACATTCACATGAGTTATTTCCATTCGTTCCTTTCAAAGGTGTTAAATACAGATACAGTCACAATCACCGCAGTGTTTGTCAGGTTTTGTCAATTTTTAGTACAAATTCTCAATGAGCGTCATTAAATTTACACTATGATCAACTTGTGACTTTTTGGTGTGTGGAAGCCAATGCAGAATATTTATCACAATTAATATTACAGTTAATATTACATTACACCACCGCAGGTTGTTGATGTTTGTGTTCACGTTTCGGTTAGTCTCTTAAATCAGTAACAGTTATATTAAATCAGATCTTACCTTTAGTTTTATCTGGATACATAGAGAAATATTCTACCCTCGTTTATAGTACTATGAATTTCAGTCTGCACGGTGAAAGTAAAACCTGTTACTCTCGGTATAGCCCACTTATCACTCAGACTGTAAACATGTACACATTAGTAATGATGCAGGACAGATTACAATTATTTGACTTTGTTTTTGTCCAAGATACTTTTTTGAGACTTTACCAGACGTATTTATTTTTGCTGTAAAATAACTGTACAGTCAATGAACCGCATCTATGAGCGGATTTTATATTACGATTCTTGGTTTTAAATACAATTTAAATCACAATAATGATATAACAATATCAAGAAACATAGCATGTCAGTTATTAGGTTTGCTCATTTTAAGAAATAAAATAAAAAGATAAATCATGCCGGATAAGTAACCTAGCTTTACAACATTTCAGCTAACCTTAGACTGCTTATGTGTTAGCTAGCTAGATAACGACTTTAACCAACGACACATAAATCACACTTTTTTACTTACCGAAAAAACTGCAAAGATCCCTTAGATCCAACAGGTCGGTTAGAACAGTTTACTGCAGAACAACTCATTTTGCCAGCTCAAAAAAGACGAAAAAACTGAACGGAAAAATTCAATGGCGTCTCGGCTTTCCTTCACTACGTAACTTTTGCTATTCACAAACAGAGCTACGCAAGATCTGCGGCTGTCAATCATCGTCAAATATGACGTAAAATCCTGTTTTTCAACCTCAAATAACTTATTTAAAACAAACTTCACAGAAAAATGAGCACTTGAACACAATGTAGGGTGATAATAACTAATGATCACAGCAGAGTTTAGGTTTGGAAAAAAATTATGTGACGAGTATTTTAACTTTACAGTTTGACCCACATCCCGTCTGTTATCATTGAGGAGGCGGGGTTTATGACCTATACTGCAGCCAGTCAGCAGGGGGAGCTCTAAAAATAAAAGCTTCACTAGACCGGGGACCTTGTCCCGTCCATTATTTTTACAGTCTATGATGTGGACAAGCTGCTGCAGTTACAGGGTCCTTGGCTTGCTCTCTTATTACATATTATTCACAGCTGTGTAAAAGTTAAACCTGAATGCTTGAAAAGTATACTATAATGTTAATAGTATATTTCATAATGTAATTAAATAAATTACTACTAATATTAGCATGCTAATCATATTTCAACCATGGGTGTTATGTATAAATGACAGAAGATATGACAGATTGTTGACTGTTTTCTTTTAATTATGTGAATTATTTTTTTACATGGTCGATAATCAAAGTCAGAGTAAAACACACAAACATACTACAAATTAACAAGTTGATGAAAAGGCACCCAGTTTAATTAAAGCAAAATTACAAGAATGATGGAACGCAGCCTTCGCAAGATGAATGAGATCCGTCTCCGTTACACCCGGATGACAATCAAATACAGTTGAATTAACTTAGACCTGATGTCACAGGTAAATGTTTATGTCCCATGTAAAATAAGGACAATCGAAATGAAGCACTTGTCAGCTTATTTCACTACGCCGTAGCAGCGTTTACCTCCATATGGGCCGTTGTTTACTTCCGCATTCCAGGACTGGAAACCGGAAACCAGTTTAACCAGGGCCAAGCATACTGCAAAATAACCGACGACTGGCAGTCATACTACATACTACTGTTGAACGCAGTATGCAGTATGTAGTATACAGTATATACTGCATACTACTATCTACAATTGGGTCCAGTTCCCTGTTTTTACATTCTGTGACAGGATGGTTTTACCCACATTAACACAGAGGGCTTCTTTAACATAACTTTCAAACCAACAGTCTTCCCTGTCCAGGATGTGGTCTTTGTCATCCTCAGAGTAGTGTCCTTTGTCCTTCAGATGTAAGTGGACCACAGAATCCAGTCCTAAAGAGCTGGCTCTCTGATGAGGAGTGTGTTTGTGTTGTGGTTGTTTAGTCTCTCCAATGTATAAATCCCTGCACTCCTCTTCACACTGGATAACATAAACAACATTATTTTGTTTATGTCTCTGAGTTTTGTCCTTGGGGTGGACCAACTTCTGCCTCAAGGTGTTGGCTGGTTTGGATCTTCAACGAAGTCTGGTTTGCTTTACACACACACACACACACACACACACACACACACACACACACACACACACACACACACACACACACACACAATTTTTAAGTTTTCCCAACTCAAATGTATTACTTTTGAAAATTATATTTTAAAGTTATGGATACTCGCCCTAAATTGATTTGATGATACTCATTCAAATTAAATCCAACCAACTCTTCTACTCAATAAAATGTATTTGTGCCTAACCCAAAGCCTGGGGGAAAACTTGTGCTAAACTTATACACCGAAGGAAAATGATAAACAAAATAACTTCTCATCTGCTCAAAATGTACAAGAAAACCCTCATTTCAGTAACAATTGTTAAAAAATACTAATACAACTCACTTTGTGCAGGTCACCTTTTTTATTCCAGTTTAAAACAGTCTATACAACTTGAAACAACTGGAATGGTTTTGTAGATCCAGTCATGTGTCTGTATTTTAATGGAAACATTGACAGTGTTTATTTTGCACAGGATTTAAAGAACCTTAAACTGTGCTAAAAGGTGCAAATTAAGGACATTATTAGAAATAACCAATACATTTAAACAAAATATGAGAAAATAACTTTTGTGGAATCAAAAGCAAATAAAGATCCAATGATTTAACATAATGAATCACACGTATCATGTGCTGAGGTAGATAAGGAACCTTATAAAATGATTACCTTCAGATAAAAACCAACATTATGAAAACGTGCATCATCCAACCTGGGGAGACCAGGTTCACATCAAGGTCTGCTTCAATCACATCAGAAATGCTGTCAGGGTTGAACTGGATGGTACCAGTGGAGCTGTCAGTGACCACATAGAGGAGAGCTACAGGGGTGTCTTCAAAGTTTAGCTCATCGTCCCACTGCAAAAATAAAAGGAAAAAAAGATGGAGATAATCCCAGTAACAAGATTACAAGTCCTGCACAGTAGGCTCTTGCTCCTCACACAATTAAAAGCATCAGTAAATATGTTTCTGTCAGTCAAAACACTTGAATGTAAATATACATGTTGGCAGTTACTGGCGGTCACACTTTTTTCTCTGTCTATACTGGCTCTATAATACCTGCTGAATGTGAGCCACTGTAAGGGTGAAAGGACAAAATTCAAAGTCCTAATTCTGTTTAAAAATCCGACCTAATGTTCATTATTATTACGAGGCCTCTAGAATTCAGACTTAGCCAAATTACATGCTTCCTCTTCCTGCCACAAAAAAAGAAAATCAACTAATTCTTGTTTTTTTACCTCTGACTGCTGAAGCAACATTTTAGCTTCAGCCTAACTACGGGAAGAATTTCTTATGTTCAACAAGGATTGAAAATGTCTTACAGTTGGACCTGGCCTAATACAGTATGCCTCATGGAGTGGAAGAACAATAACAGTCCTTATACTCTTTCACTGTAATTAACACATGCAAGCCTTATATTTAGATAGAATATAGAAACATCTAAACCCATCTCTTCTTCTGTTAAAGTCTGTTAAATGCAGGAAGTCACATTTTACTTTACAAAAACTGTTTACACTAGTCATTGATATTGACATTTTCATAATTGCACTGAGTACATACCTTGCAGGTCTTGAAGATCCCCTTGCCAGTACAATGGGAGGGTATGAAGAGCCAGAGTGCGTCTCATGTGTATCATGCTGTTCCTAGGCCAAAAAAGAAATTCATTTTTAAATTATCATTATGACTATAAGAATAAATGATCATTATTAACCTTAGCTGCAGGTTAAAATAATTATTCTTATGCATGTAATTTACCTACAGCTTATAAATCCTCCTGCAGCGCCTGTCTCTCATGTCGCTGAGGCCTTCTGCCTGTACGAGACCAGCTGTGTGTGTCGGTCCAGCTGGCTGTAGCATGTGTTGTGAAGGTTCATATTTGTGATGCAATGGAACTCAGCAAACAACTGCAGACCTACAGAAACATAAAAGTATATTGATGAACAGAGTTTTTAACTGTAACACTGAAAATAGATTATTTGTAGTTTTACTTAATATTCAGTTTGATCCAAGGGAAATAGATTCAATTAGCAATATGACATAATTTAGATTATTCCAGTTCATCATAATGAAATGCTTATGTTTATTTTAATTTAACAACAAATCATACTCACCAATACAAAGGTTGATATGCAGTGAGTCAGGTGACTGGGGGATGATGAAATGCTTTCAGCAGCTCTCCCTTAATGGGCACAAATTATATGAAAACAAGCTAAGATTAGTTAAAATAATGGCCCTGTGAAAAACTGCTTGCACTATATACTTGAATCTATTTTATAATGTTCTGTTGAACAAAGACATGTATGTTTGTAAGGCAGCACAGTTCATCACACCGCAAACTACAGTTTCAACAAACAGCCCTCACCAATATGAAACTTTTGTCACCACAGTGGAACATGTCCCTAATATTATAATGCAGTAGACCATTAAAGATTATCACTCTACTGCTGGGGCAGACAAAAGGCTGTGGGTTCACAGGTAATAATATAAAAAGTTTAGAAATGGCTTACTTCTTACCTGATGTCTTTAAAGCTTGAAGTTCAGTGCTCTTCCTCCACTTCAACCTGATGGGAAAGATCAGTCACATACGATATAAATACAAACCAGGATCACTCATTAAACAAACATATTTTAGTTAGTCACACAATGGTTAATTAAATATTAAAAAATAATTGACGTTGCGCTCTGTTCTTCTTTGTCTTGCAGTCTGACAAATGATTACGACGAAGAACATTATATTTTATCTCAAACACGTTACTTTCAGCGCAGCAGCTTACCTTCCGCCACAGTAGGGCCAAAGTGTGGCTAAATCAGTGGTTCGGCGCAATGACAGGGCAACCCGGTATCATGCCAAAGCGTGTAATAGACACGTTGGTCCACTAGAGGATGCGTGTCAGTGTCACGCATTGCCTGTCTTCAGCGTCAAATGTACACGCCTGTGATCTGTGCCGTACCAGCAGGGGGCGATAATTTACTCAATGCCAACATCCATCGCGGACAAAAGAGAAGCATTTCAGTGTATTCCAAACCTGTCAGGTAAGAGTAATTACCCGGGATTAATATTTATTATTAACTTATTATTAACCTAAGTTTGTAATATTTGAGGTTGTCTATGACTGTTTTTCATGCTAAATACATGTCGTTTGGTGGTAGAGAGCCAAGGTTATTAACATGAGAGGAAATTGAAGTAGTAACGT